>NC_140998.1:228626360-228656993 GCF_052327205.1 Somniosus microcephalus
CTCCTCCCCTACCCCTCCCCCCTCCCCTCCCTCCCTCCCTCCCTCCCTCCCTCCCTCCCCCTCCCTCACCCTCCCTCTCCCCTCCCTCCCACCCACACCCCCTCCTCCCCCACCCCACCCCCACCCCACACCCCCCCCCACCCCCCACCCCACCACCCCCCCCCCCCACCCCACCCTCCCCCCACCCCCTCCCCCCCCCACCCCCCCCCACCCCACCCACCACCCCCCCCACCCTCCCCCCACCCCCCACCCCCCCCACCCCCACCCCACCCCCCCCCCCCTCCCCACCCCCCCCACCACCCCACCCCCACCCCCCCCCCCACCCCCCCACCCCCCACCACCCCCCCCACCCCCCCACCCCCCACCCCCCCCCCACCCCCACCACCCCCCCCCCCACCCACCACCCACCCCCCCCACCCCCCCCCACCCACCCACCCCCCTCCCCCACCCCCCCCCTCCCCCCCCCCCACCCACCCCCCCCCCACCCCACCCCCCCCCCCCTCCCCACCCACCACCCCCCACCCCCACCCCACCACCCCCCCCCCCCCCACCCACCCCCACCCCCCCTCCCCCTCCACCCCCACCCCCACCCCACCCCCCACCCCCCCCCACCCCTCCCCCCTCCCCACCCACCCCCCCCCACCCCCACCCCCCCCCACCCCACCACCCCCCCCCCCACCCCCACCCCCCTCCCCCCACCCCCCCCCCACCCACCCCCACCCCCACCCCCCCACCCCCCCACCCCCCCACCCCCCACCCCCCCACCCCACCCCCCCCCACCCCCACCCCACCCCCCCACCCCCCACCCCCCTCCACCCCCCACCCCACCCCCCACCCCCCTCCCCCCTCCCCCCTCCCACCCCCACCCCCCACCCCCCCCCCCACCCCCCACCCCCCTCCCCACCCCACCCCCCCCTCCCCCTCCCCCCCACCCCCCCTCCCCCCCCCTCCCCCCCCCCCTCCCCCACCCCCCCCACCCCCTCCCCCCCCCCACCCCCACCTCCCCTCCCCCCTCCCCCCACCCACACCACCCCCCCCCTCCCCCCTCCCCCCTCCCCCCCCCCACCTCCCACCCCCACCCACACCACCCCCCACCCTCCCACCCCCCCACCCCCACCCTCCCTCCCCCCCACCCCCCCTCCCTCCCCCCACCCCCTCCCCCCACCCCCCCCCCTCCCACACCACCCCCCCTCCCCCCCCCTCCCCCCACCCCTCCCCCCCCACCCCCTCCCCACCACCCCCCACCCCCCCCCACCCCCACCCCACCACCCCCCCCCCCACCCCACCCCCCTCCCCACCACCCCCCCCACCCCCCACCCCACCCCCACCCTCCCCCCACCCCCCACCCCCTCCCACACCACCCCCCTCCCCCTCCCTCACCCCCCCCCCCCACCCCCTCCCCACCACCCCCCCCACCCCACCCTCACCACCCCCCTCCCCCCTCCCACCCTCCCCCCCTCCCCCACCCACACCCCCCCTCCCCCTCCCTCTCCACCCCCCTCCCCCCCTCCCCCCCACCCCCTCCCCTCCACCCCCCCCCCCTCCCCCCCCCTCCCCCCTCACCCCTCCCCCCTCCCCCTCCCTCCCCCCTCACCTCCCCCCCTCCTCCCCCTCCCTCTCCTCCCCCCCTCCTCCCCCTCCCTCCCCCCCCCTCCACCCCCCCTCCCCCTCCCCCTCCCCCCCCCTCCCCCCCCCTCCTCCCCCCTCCCCCTCCCCCTCCCCCTCCCCCTCCCCCCTCCCCCTCCCCCTCCCTCACCTCCCCCTCCCCCTCCCTCTCCTCCCCCTCCCCACCCTCTCCTCCCCCCTCCCCCTCCCCTCCTCCCCCCTCCCCCTCCCTCTCCTCCCCCCTCCCCCTCCCTCTCCTCCCCCCCCTCCCCCCCCTCCCCTCCCCCCCCTCCCCTCCCTCTCCTCCCCCCCTCCCCCTCCCTCTCCTCCCCCCTCCCCCTCCCTCTCCCCCCCCTCCCCCTCCCTCCCTCCCCCTCCCCTCTCCTCCCCCACCCCCCTCCCCTCCCTCTCCTCCCCCCTCCCCCTCCCTCTCCTCCCCCCTCCCCCTCCCTCTCCTCCCCCCCCTCCCTCTCCTCCCCCCTCCCCTCCCCTCCTCCCCCCTCCCCTCCCCTCCCCCCTCCCCCTCCCTCCCCCCTCCCCTCCCTCCTCCCCTCCCCCTCCCTCTCCTCCCCCCTCTCTCCCCCTCCCCTCCCCTCCCCTCCCTCCCCCTCCCTCCCCCCCCTCCCTCCCCCTCCCCCTCCCTCCCCTCCCCCCCTCCCCTCCCCTCCCCCCTCCCTCCCCTCCCCTCCCCCTCCCCTCCCCTCCCTCCCCTCCCTCCCCTCTCCCCTCCCTCCCCTCCCTCCCCTCTCCCCCTCCCTCTCCTCCCCCCTCCCCCTCCCTCTCCTCCCCCCCCCCCTCCCTCTCCTCCCCCCCTCCCTCTCCTCCCCCCTCCCCCTCCCTCTCCTCCCCCCTCCCTCTCCTCCCCCCTCCCCCTCCCCCCTCCCCCTCCCCCCTCCCCCTCCCCCTCCCCCTCCCTCTCCTCCCCCCTCCCCTCCCCCTCCCTCTCCTCCCCCCTCCCCCTCCCCTCCCTCTCCCTCCCCTCCCCCCTCCCCCTCCCTCCCTCCCCCTCCCTCCCCCCTCCCCCTCCCTCCCCTCCCCCCTCCCCCTCCCTCTCCTCCCCCTCCCCCTCCCTCTCCTCCCCCCCTCCCTCTCTCCCCCTCCCCCTCCCTCTCCTCCCCCCTCCCCCTCCCTCTCTCCCCCCCCCTCCCCCTCCCTCTCCTCCCCCCTCCCCCTCCCTCCCCCTCCCTCTCCTCCCCCCCTCCCCCTCCCTCTCCTCCCCCCCTCCCCCTCCCTCTCCTCCCCCCCCTCCCCCTCCCACTCCTCCCCCCCTCCCCCCTCCTCCCCCTCCCACTCTTCTCCCCCTCCCTCTCCTGCGCCCCTCCCTCTCCTGCCCCTCCCTCTTCTCCCCTCCCTCCCTCTCCACCCCTCTCTCCCCTCTCACCCCCCCTCTCCTCCCCCCCTCTCCTCCACCCCTCTCCTCTGCCCCCTCTCCTCCCCCCCTTCTCTCCTCCCCCTCGCTTTCCTCCCCCCCTTCACCCTCCCCCTCCCTCCCCCCCTTCACCCTCCCCCTCCCTCTCCCCTCCCCTCTCCCCCCTCCTGTCCCCTCCCCCCTCCCTCCCTTCTCCCCTCCCCCCTCCCTCCCTTCTCCCCTCCCCCCTCCCTCCCTTCTCCCCCCCCCCCTCCCTCCCTTCCCCCCTCCCTCCCTTCTCCCTCCCTTCTCCCCCCCTCTCCCTCCCTTCTCCCCCTCCCTCCCCCCCTCTCCCCCTCCCTCCCCCCCTCTCCCCTCCCCCTCCCTCCCACCCTCTCCCCCTCCCCCCCCTCCCCCTCCCCCTCCCCCCCTCCCCCTCCCTCCCCCCTCTCCATCCCCCCTCCCTCCCCCCCTCTCCATCCCCCCTCCCTCCCCCCCTCTCCATCCCCCCTCCCTCCCCCCCTCTCCATCCCCCCTCCCTCCCCCCCTCTCCATCCCCCCTCTCCTCCCCCTCCCCTCCCCCTCCCCTCCCCTCCTCCCTCTCCCGCTCCCCCTCCCTCTCCCCCCCTCTCCCCCCTCTCCCCTCTCCCTCCTCCCTCCCCTCCTTCCCCCTCCCCCCCTCCCCCTCTCCCCCTCCCCATCCCTCTCCCTCCTCCCCCTCCCCCATACCCCCTCCCCGCTCCCTCCTCCCCCATACCCCCTCCCCGCTCCCTCCTCCCCCTCCCCATACCCCCTCCCTCCCCCCCCCTCCCCCCTCCCTCCCCCCCTCCCTCCCCTCCCCCCCTCCCCTCCCTCCCCTCCCCCTTCTCCCCTCCCCCTTCTCCCCTCCCTCCCCCCTCTCCTCTCCACCCCCCGTCTCCTCCCCCTCCCTCTCCCTCTCCTCCCCCTCCCTCTCCTCCCCCTCCCTCTCCCTCTCCTCCCCCTCCCTCTCCTCCCCCTCCCCCTCCCTCTCCTCCCCCTCCCCCTCCCTCTCCTCCCCCTCCCCCTCCCTCTCCTCCCCCTCCCCCACCCTCTCCTCCCCCTCCCCCACCCTCTCCTCCCCCTCCCCCACCCTCTCCTCCCCCTCCCCCTCCCTCTCCTCCCCCTCCCCCTCCCTCTCCTCCCCCTCCCTCTCCTCCCCCTCCCTCTCCTCCGCCTCCCTCTCCTCCGCCTCCCTCTCCTCCCCCTCCCCCTCTCCTCCCCCAGGGGCCACAGCCTCAGGACAACGGGTCGGCCATTCAGGACTGAGATGAGAATGAATTTCTTCACACAGAGGGTGGCGAATCTTTGGAATTCTCTGCCCCAGAGGGCAGTGGAGGCTCAGTCATTGGGTATATTTAAAACAGAAGTCGACAGATTTCTGACGAGTGAGGGCATCAAGGGGTATGGCGATAGGGCCGGTGAAAGGAATTGAGGGGGAAGATCAGCCATGATCTCACTGAATGGCGGAGCAGGCTCGAAGGGCCTGTTCTTAGGTTCTCTCTCTTCCCTTCTCGCTCTCTTAGAGAAACTGTCTGAAGACCCACAGAGTGTTCGGCACAAGGAGGTTTGGCAGAGTTCGCAGTTCCTGATTCGCCGCCTCGAAGGACACAGTGACCTGGTGACGGCCGTCGTCTTTCACGGGTCGCAGGTTATCTCCGGCAGGTGAGAGCACCAGTACTGGGGCACACAGAGCAAGAAAGGCCCAGGCTCCATCCTCGGCCTGTGTTGAGTTAACCTGATCTCACCCGGTGTGGGTGCTGAGTCCCAAACACCCAGCAGTGACCCCAGGGTTAGGGAGGGGGTGAATCAGCCCGGGTTCCTGCTCCTGATCCCTGTCCAGTGACCCCGGGGTTAGGGAGGGGGTGAATCAGCCCGGGTTCCTGCTCCTGATCCCTGTCCAGTGACCCCTGGGTTAGGGAGGGGGTGAATCAGCCCGGGTTCCTGCTCCTGATCCCTGTCCAGTGACCCCTGGGCTAGGGAGGGTGTGAATCAGCCCGGGTTCCTGCTCCTGATCCCTGTCCAGTGACCCCTGGGTTAGGGAGGGGGTGAATCAGCCCGGGTTCCTGCTCCTGATCCCTGTCCAGTGACCCTTGAAATGAGGCACCGAAGGTCTCCCGATGTCCATGAGCCGCTCCCCCAGCGAGTGTCGCTGCCCAGGTGGTTGCGGGTGTTGAGGGAGTGCGCAGGTTATGAATGCTGTGTTGAAGGACAGTTGCTTTGATGGTATAACCCCCCCTCCTTGAGTGTGGCCCCGCCCTCCCCTGTGACCCAGACCACTCTCTCCCCCCCAGCCCCAATTCCACCCCCCCTCCCCACAACAACACTCAAGAAGTTCGACACCATCCAGGACAAAGCAGCCCCCTTGATTGGCACCCCATCCACCACCTTAAACATTCACTCCCTCCACCACCGGCGCACCGTGGCTGCAGTGTGCACCATCTACAAGATGCACTGCAGCAACTCGCCAAGGCTTCTTCGGCAGCACCTCCCAAACCCGCGACCTCTTCCACCTAGAAGGACAAGGGCAGCAGGCGCATGGGAACACCACCACCTCCAAGTTCCCCTCCAAGTCACACACCATCCTGACTTGGAAATATATCGGCGATCCTTCATCCTCGCTGGGTCAAAATCCTGGAACTCCCTCCCTAACAGCGCTGTGGGAGCACCTTCACCACACGGACTGCAGCGGTTCAAGAAGGCGGCTCACCACCACCTTCTCAAGGGCAACTGGGGATGGGCAATAAATGCACCCTGTGAATAATGCATGGGTTTCCTCCCCCCCCTTCTTTTCCCAGCCGGGACACGACGGTGAAGGTATGGCACGTGCCCACGGCGAGGGAGGAGCGGAACCTCGGCGGCCACACGGGGGAGGTCAGCTGCCTGGCGGTGATTCCCGAGGGAAGCGCCAGGCTTCTGGGTAAGGAGAGCAAACCGGCCGAGCGATCCAGGGGCGGGACCGGGCCCCCGGGGAGCGACGGTTGGGGAGGGAGGGACCGAGGAGGGAGAGGGTACAGGGCGGGAAGGGAGGGATTGAACTCTGAACCCAGATGATCCCACCCCCCGCCCCCGGCTCCCTGGGAGTCACGACCCTTGCCGAAAAAACCTAATGGCACTTTGGCCTTTAGCTCGAGGGGGGCCTGGAATACAAAAGGAGTGGACATTATTGCTCCAGTTGTACAGAGCTCTGGAGTAACTGTGTTCGGTTCTGGGCACTGCACCTCAGAAAGTTACTGGTTTGAGGATGTAACTGGTAGAATAGATAAGGGAGAACCAGTGGATGTGGTGTATTTGGACTTTCAGAAGGCTTTTGATAAGGTCCCGCATAAGAGATTAGCGTGTAAAGTTAAGGCACATGGGATTGGGGGCAAGGTACTGACTGGGATAGAGAACTGGTTGGCAGACAGAAAGCAAAGAGTTGGAATAAACGGGTCTTTTTCCGAGTGGCTGGCAGTGACTAGTGGGGTACCACAGGGATCGGTGCTAGGACCCCAGCTATTCACAATATATATATAAATGATCTAGACGAGGGAACTAGATGTAATATCTCCAAGTTTGCAGACGAGACAAAGCTGGGTGGGCATGTGTGAGGAGGATGCCGAGAAACTCCAGTATGATTTGGACAGGTTGGGTGATTGGGCAGAAGCATGGCAGATGCAATATAATGTGGATAAATGTGAGGTTATCCACTTTGGTGGCAAAAACAGGAAGGCAGATTATTATCTGAACGGCAATAGATTGGGAGAAGGGGAAGTGCAACGAGACCTGGGTGTCCTTGTGCACCAGTCGCTGAAGGTAAGCATGCAGGTGCAGCAGGCGGTTAAGAAGGCAAATGGTATGTTGGCCTTCGTAGCGAGAGGGTTCGAGTACAGGAGCAAGGATGTCTTGCTGCAGTTGTACAGGGCCTTGGTGAGACCACATCTTGAGTATTGTGTGCAGTTTTGGTCACCTTACCTGAGGAAGGATGTTCTTGCCATGGAGGGAGTGCAGCGAAGATTCACCAGGCTGTTACCTGGGATGGCAGGAATGACGTATGAGGAGAGATTGGGTCGACTGGGCTTATACTCACTGGAGGATAGAAGAATGAGAGGGGATCTCATTGAAACTTATAAAATTCTAACAGGAGTAGACAGACTAGATGCAGGAAGGATGTTCCCGATGGCCGGGGGAGTCCAGAACCAGGGGTCACAGTCTAAGGATAAGGGGTAAGCCATTTAGGACAGAGATGAGGAGGAATTTCTTCACCCAGAGAGTGGTGAACCTGTGGAATTCTCTACCACAGAAGGCAGTTGAGGCCAATTCATTAAATATATTCAAGAAGGAGATAGATATATTTCTTAAGGCTAAAGGGATCAAGGGATATGGGGAGAAGGCAGGGACAGGGTACTGAATTTGGATGATCAGCCATGATCGCATTGAATGGCGGAGCAGGCTCGAGGGGCCGAATGGCCTACTCCTGCTCCTATCTTCTATGTTTCTATGTAAGGATAGATTGGCTTTGGAGTGGGTGCAGCGCAGATTCACCAGAATGTAACCGGGGCTAAAAGGGTTCAATTATGAGGACAGGTTGCATAAACTGGGCTTGTATTCCCACAAGTATGGGAGATTAAGGGATGATCTAATCGAGGTGTTTAAGGTGATTAAAGGATTCTATACGGTAGATAGAGAGAAACTATTTGCTCTGCTGGGGGGAGTCCAGATCAAGGGGCATTAACCTTAAAATTAGAGCTAGGCCGTTCAGGGGTGATGTCAGGAAGCAGTTCTTCACACAAAAGGCTGGTGGAAATCTGGAACTCACCGCCCCCCCACCCCCAAAAACAAGATGTCAATTTAAAATATCAAAACCGGGATTGATAGATTTTTGTTGGGTAAGGGATATGGAACTAAGGCGGGTAATTTGAATTGTGATACAGGTCATCCATGATCTGATTGAATGGCGGAACAGGCTCGACGAACTCAATGGGCCTCCTCCTGTTCCTGTGTAACAAGCTCAAGGGGGCTGAATGGGCCTACTGTTCCTACGGTAACAGGCTCAAGGGGGCTGAATGGGCCGACTCCTGTTCCTGTGTAACAGGCTCAAGGGGCTGAATGGGCCTACTGTTCCTGTGTAACAGGCTCAAGGGGGCTGAATGGGCCGACTCCTGTTCCTGTGTAACAGGCTCGAGGGGGCTGAATGGGCCTACTGTTCCTACGGTAACAGGCTCAAGGGGGCTGAATGGGCCGACTCCTGTTCCTGTGTAACAGGCTCAAGGGGGCTGCATGGGCCTACTGTTCCTGTGTAACAGGCTCAAGGGGGCTGAATGGGCCGACTCCTGTTCCTGTGTAACAGGCTCGAGGGGGCTGAATGGGCCTACTGTTCCTACGGTAACAGGCTCAAGGGGGCTGAATGGGCCTACTGTTCCTACGGTAACAGGCTCAAGGGGGCTGAATGGGCCTACTGTTCCTGTGTAACAGGCTCAAGGGGGCTGAATGGGCCGACTCCTGTTCCTGTGTAACAAGCTCGAGTGGGCTGAATGGGCCTACTGTTCCTACGGTAACAGGCTCAAGGGGGCTGAATGGGCCTACTGTTCCTATGGTAACAGGCTCAAGGGGGCTGAATGGGCCTACTGTTCCTACGGTAACAGGCTCAGGGGAGCTGAATGGGCCTACTCCTGTTCCTGTGTAACAAGCTCGAGTGGGCTGAATGGGCCTCTTCCTGTTCCTGTGGTAACAGACTCGAGGGGCTGAATGGGCCTCCTCCTGTTCCTGTGGTAACAGGATCACTGGGCTGAATGGCCTCCTCTTGTTCCTGTGGTAACAGGATTGCTGGGCTGAATGGCCTCCTCTTGTTCCTGTGGTAACAGGATCGCTGGGCTGAATGGGCCTCCTCCTGTTCCTATGTAACAGGCTCGAGGGGCTGAATGGGCCTCCGATGTTCCTGTGTAACAAGCTCGAGGGGGCTGAATGGGCCTCCTCCTGTTCCTGTGTAACAGACTCGAGGGGGCTGAATGGGCCTCCTCCTGTTCCTGTGTAACAGGCTCGAGGGGCTGAATGGGCCTCCTCCTGTTCCTGTGTAACAAGCTCGAGGGGGCTGAATGGCCTCCCCCTGTTCCTGTGTAACAGACTCGAGGGGGCTGAATGGGCCTCCTCCTGTTCCTGTGTAACAGACTCGAGGGGCTGAATGGGCCTCCTCCTGTTCCTGTGGTAGCAGGATCGCTGGGCTGAATGGCCTCCTCCTGTTCCTGTGTAACAGGCTCGAGGGGCCGAATGGGCCTCCTCCTGTTCCTGTGGTAACAGGCTCGAGGGGGCTGAATGGGCCTCCTCCTGTTCCTGTGGTAACAGGCTCGAGAGCCTGAATGGGCCTCCCCCTGTTCCTGTGGTAACAGGCTCGAGGGGCTGAATGGGCCTCCCCCTGTTCCTGTGTAACAAGCTCGAGGGGGCTGAATGGGCCTCCTCCTGTTGCTGTGTAACAGGCTCGAGGGGCTGAATGGGCCTCCCCCTGTTCCTGTGGTAACAGGCTCGAGGGGCTGAATGGGCCTCCTCCTGTTCCTGTGTAACAAGCTCGAGGGGGCTGAATGGGCCTCCTCCTGTTGCTGTGTAACAGGCTCGAGGGGCTGAATGGGCCTCCCCCTGTTCCTGTGTAACAAGCTCGAGGGGGCTGAATGGGCCTCCTCCTGTTGCTGTGTAACAGGCTCGAGGGGCTGAATGGGCCTCCCCCTGTTCCTGTGGTAACAGGCTCGAGGGGCTGAATGGGCCTCCTCCTGTTGCTGTGTAACAGGCTCGAGGGGCTGAATGGGCCTCCTCCTGTTGCTGTGTAACAGGCTCGAGGGGCTGAATGGGCCTCCTCCTGTTCCTGTGTAACAGGCTCGAGGGGCTGAATGGGCCTCCTCCTGTTCCTGTGTAACAGGCTCGAGGGGCTGAATGGGCCTCCTCCTGTTCCTGTGTAACAGGCTCGAGGGGCTGAATGGGCCTCCTCCTGTTGCTGTGTAACAGGCTCGAGGGGCTGAATGGGCCTCCCCCTGTTCCTGTGGTAACAGGCTCGAGGGGCTGAATGGGCCTCCTCCTGTTGCTGTGTAACAGGCTCGAGGGGCTGAATGGGCCTCCTCCTGTTCCTGTGGTAACAAGCTCGAGGGGCTGAATGGGCCTCCTCCTGTTCCTGTGTAACAGGCTCGAGGGGCTGAATGGGCCTCCTCCTGTTCCTGTGTAACAGGCTCGAGGGGCTGAATGGGCCTCCTCCTGTTCCTGTGTAACAGGCTCGAGGGGCTGAATGGGCCTCCTCCTGTTCCTGTGTAACAGGCTCGAGGGGCTGAATGGGCCTCCCCCTGTTCCTGTGTAACAGGCTCGAGGGGCTGAATGGGCCTCCTCCTGTTCCTGTGTAACAAGCTCGAGGGGCTGAATGGGCCTTCTCCTGTTGCTGTGTAACAGGCTCGAGGGGCTGAATGGGCCTCCTCCTGTTCCTGTGTAACAGGCTCGAGGGGCTGAATGGGCCTCCCCCTGTTCCTGTGTAACAGGCTCGAGGGGCTGAATGGGCCTCCCCCTGTTTCTATGAACGCCCAAGGTCCTCCCTCCGAACAGACTAATGCTCCCTGTGCCTCAGGACCGGGTGGGCGAGGGAGAGAGTCGGGAGGGGGGGTGATGTTTATCGATTGAGTGTGCCCTTCCCCCATTACCCAGCTGACTGCCTCAACATGACGTGATACCGTGATGGCCTGGGTTTCACCCGCCCGCTTGCCTTGACGTTACCTTGTCTGATTGCCGTTCACAGCCCCTCAACTGGACTGCGATGAGCGAGAGCAATTCGTCGCGAGTGGGTCTTCCGACAGCTCGATCATCATCTGGGCCCTGCTCGCAGGTACGTCACAGCCAGGAGGATGAGGGCGTGAGTGGTGGGGAGGGTGCGAGTCGCGGGGAGGGCACGAGTCGCGGGGACGGCGAACTGGAGGTCCTGTTTAACGTTCAACACAGTGGGAATCATTATTTTATTTCTCTCCCTCTTCCCAGGGGTATCGTCGCGGAACATTTATACCTTCAATGCTGTAACCTCGCTGATCTATCTACCACAGGCCGACCTCCTCATCTCCGGATCAGGTGGGTACCTGATGGTCTGAGAAGGGGGGAATAGAGGCATGGGCGGGGATGTGAGGGGTCAGAGAGAGACAGACAGGCAGAGAGTGTGTGCGAGACAGAGGCGAAGACAGAGAGCGCGGGAGGGCGAGGCGGGCATAGAACGTGGGAGGGTGAGGCGGGCATAGAGAGCGTGGGAGGGCGAGGCGGGCATAAAGAGCGCGGGATAGAGAGCACGGGAGAGCGAGGTGGGCATAGAGAGCGCGGGAGGGCAAGGCGGGCCGGGAGAGCGAGGCGGGCATAAAGAGCGTGGGAGGGCGAGGCGGGCATTGAGAGCATGGGAGGGCGACGCGGGCACAGAGAGCGTGGGAGGGCGAGGCGGGCATAGAGAGTGCAGGAGAGCGAGGCGGGCATAAAGAGCGCGAGATAGAGAGCACGGGAGAGCGAGGTGGGCATAGAGAGTGCGGGAGGGCAAGGCGGGCCGGGAGAGCGAGGCGGGCATAAAGAGCGTGGGAGGGCGAGGCGGGCATTGAGAGCGTGGGAGGGCGAGGCGGGCATTGAGAGCGCGGGAGGACGAGGAGGGCATTGAGAGCGCGGGAGTGTGACGCGGGCACAGAGAGCACGGGAGGGCGAGGCGGGCATAGAGCGTGGGAGGGTGAGGCGGGCATAGAGAGTGCAGGAGAGCGAGGCGGGCATAAAGAGCGCGGGATAGAGAGCACGGGAGAGGGAGGTGGGCATAGAGAGCGCGGGAGGGCAAGGCGGGCCGGGAGAGCGAGGCGGGCATAAAGAGCGTGGGAGGGCGAGGCGGGCATTGAGAGCATGGGAGGGCGAGGCGGGCATTGAGAGCGTGGGAGGGCGAGGCGGGCATTGAGAGCGCGGGAGGACGAGGAGGGCATTGAGAGCGCGGGAATGTGTTGCGGGCATAGAGAGCGTGGGAGGGCGAGGCGGGCATTGAGAGCGCGGGAGGACGAGGAGGGCATTGAGAGCGCGGGAGGACGAGGAGGGCATTGAGAGCGCGGGAGTGCGATGCGGGCATAGAGAGCATGGGAGGGCGAGGCGGGCACTGAGTGCGAGAGGGCGAGGCAGGCATAGAGAGCGCGGGAGGGCGAGGTGGGCACAGAGCGTGGGAGGGCGAGGCGGGCACAGAGAGCGCCGGAGGGCGAGACGGACATGGAGCGGGAGACAGAGGATTGGGGGAAAGCGAGGAGATTGGGGAAAGTGGGGAGGATGTGGGGAAGAGAGGAGGAAGCGGTAGTGAAGAAAACGGGGGGAGGAAAGAGGGGCGGAGAGAGAGTGGCCCGGCAGGTGGAGAGAGAGAGAGTGTGAGAGTGCGAGGCTGAAGGGGCACACAAGACAGGCGGGAGGGGGAGAGAGGGAAAAGGGAAGGAGAGAAGGTGAAGAGGGAAGAAGAGAGAGAGAGAGGGCAGAGTGAGCCAAGTGTCTGAGCTCCTGCTCACCCAGACCGCCATCAGAGAGGGGAGCCCTTCACCCCCTTTGTCTTGGGGTGGGGGCTTGTTTTGACCCCAGGGACCAGAGGGCGAAAGGTCAGAATCTGACCCGCTGCCCCAGCGTTGAATGTAGTTCTTTGACCTCCTGTGTTCGGGGCGATTATTCTAGAGTCAAGAACGTTCCCCGCGGATTGGAAGGTCGCAAATGTAACGCCGCTATTCAAGAAAGGAGGGAGAGAGAAAACAGGGAACTACAGGCCAGTTAGTCTGATATCAGTCATCGGAAAAATGCTAGAATCTATTATTAAAGACGTGGAACAGGGCACTTCGAAAATCATAATATGATTGGTCAGAGTCAACACGGATTTATGAAAGGGAAATTGTGTTTGACAAATCTGTTAGAGTTTTTTGAGGTTGTAACTAGCAGGGTAGATAAGGGAAGACCAGTGGAATGCAGTATATTTGGATTTTCAAATCGTATTCAGTAAGGTACACAAAATTCGCACTCATGGGATTGGGGGTAATATATTAGCATCGATTGAGGATTGGTTAACAGACAGCAAACAGACAGTAGGAATAAACGGGTCATTTTCGGGTCGGCAGGCTGTAACTAGTGGGGTACCGTAAGGATCAGTGGTCGGGCCTCAGCTATTCACAACATACATCAATGATCTGATGAGGGGACCGAGTGTAATGTATCCAAGTTTGCTGATGATATAAAGCTGGGTGGGAATGTAAGTTGTGAGGAGGATGCAAGGAGGCTTCACAAGGACGTAGACAGGCTAAGTGAATGGGCAAGAACATGGCAAATGGAATATAATGTGGAGAATTGTGAAGTTATCCACTTTGGTAGGAAAAATAGAAAAGCAGAGTATTTTTTAAATGGTGAGAGATTGGGAAATGTTGGTGTTCAGAGGGACCTGGCTGTCCTTGTACACGAATCACTGAAAGTTAACATGCAGGTACAGCAAGCAATTAGGAAAGCCAATGGTATGTTGGCCTTTATTACAAGAGGATTTGAGTATAAGAGTAAAGACGTCTTACTGCAATTATATAGGGCCCTGGTGAGACCACACCTGGAGTATTGTGTACAGTTTTGGTCCCCTTACCTAAGGAAGGATATACTTCCCATAGAGGGAGTGCAACGAAGGTTCACCAGACTGGTTCCTGGGATGGGGGGATTGCCCTATGAGGACAGATTGAGTAGACTAGGCCTATATTCTCTAGAGTTTAGAAGAATGAGAGGTGATCTCATTGAAACATACACAATTCTTACAGGGCTCGACAGGGTAGATGCTGGGAGGATGTTTCCCCTGGCTGGGGAAGTCTAGAACCGGGGTCACAGTCTCAGAATAAGGGGTCGGCCATTTAGGACTGAGATGCGGAGAAATTTCTTCACTCAGAGGGTGGGGAATCTTTGGAATTCTCTACCCCAGAGGGCTGTGGAGGCTCAGTCATTGAGTGTATTCAAGACAGAGTGATGTGCCAAATAACTGCCTGAATCCATGAGGTTAAAGCTTAAAACTAAAGGCTTTTATTAAGTAAGAACAGAGCATCAAGTTAACACAGGGCAACCATCATTCATCACCGACGCAGCCCTTGGTAGAACATTCCAGAAGAGGGGCGGGGCTAGGGAGGAGCATTAGTGGTTACACCGGTGGAACATTCCAGACATTACAAGTACAACAACAACAATACAAATGCCAGAACACAGAGTTATTTCATCACGCAGCGATGGATAGATATTTGGATACTAAGGGAGACAAGGGATATGGGGAAAGTGCAGGAAAGTGGAGTTGAGCTAGAAGGTCAGCCATGATTTTATTGAACGGCGGCGCAGGCTCGAAGGGCCGAAAGGCCGACTCCTGCTCCTTATTTCTTATGTTCTAACCCCCGCCTCTCATTCACAGGCGGTGGGAAGGTACAGCTGTGGGACCCAGTGTCTCGGGACAGCAAGCAGTCACTCCGTGCACACTGCGATAGAGTCACAGCCATACAGGTACGGCCGGAAGTAACTCGCGACCGCCTGGAACCGTACGTAAACAAGTGGCATTTCTATAGCGCCTTTCATGACCTCCGGATGCCCCAAAGCACGTTTACAGCCAATGAAGTACTTTTTAAAGTACAGCAGTGTTAAAATGACCAGATAATCTGTTTTAGTGATGTTGGTTGAGGGATAAATATTGGCCAGAGCGTCAAGGAGAACTCCCCACCCCCACCCCGATCATGTTCCAGTAGTGCCATGGCATCTTTTACATTCACCTGAGGTGGCAGATGAGGCCTTGGTTTAACATCTCATCCAAAAGACAGCACCTCCAACAGTGCAGCGCTCCCTCAGTACTGCCCCTTCGACAGTGCAGCGCTCCCTCAGTACTGCCCCTCTGACAGTGCAGCGGTCCCTCAGTACTGCCCCTCTGACAGTGCAGCGCTCCCTCAGTACTGCCCCTCCGACAGTGCGGCGCTCCCTCAGTACTGCCCCTCCGACAGTGCAGCGCTCCCTCAGTACTGCCCCTCCGACAGTGCAGCACTCCCTCAGTACTGCCCCTCTGACAGTGCCGCCCTCCCTCAGTACTGCCCCTCCGACAGTGCGGCGCTCCCTCAGTACTGCCCCTCCGACAGTGCAGCGCTCCCTCAGTACTGCCCCTCCGACAGTGCAGCGCTCCCTCAGTACTGCCCCTCCGACAGTGCGGCGCTCCCTCAGTACTGCCCCTCCGACAGTGCAGCGCTCCCTCAGTACTGTCCCTCCGACAGTGCAGCACTCCCTCAGTACTGCTTCTCCGACAGTGCAGCGCTCCCTCAGTACTCCCCCTCCGACAGTGCAGCGCTCCCTCAGTACTGCCCCTCCGACAGTGCCGCCCTCCCTCAATACTGCTCCTCCGACAGTGCAGCGCTCCCTCGGTACTGACCCTCCGACAGTGCAGTGCTCCCTCAGTACTGCCCCTTCGACAGTGCAGCGCTCCCTCAGTACTACCCCTCCGACAGTACAGCGCTCCCTTAGTACTGCCCCACCGACAATGCAGCGCTCTCACAGTACTGCCCCTCCAACAGTGCAGCGCTCCCTCAGTACCGCCCCTCTGACAGTGCAGCGCTCCCTCAGTACTGCCCCACCGACAGTGCAACGCCCCTTCAGTACTGACCCTCCGACAGTACAGTCTTTCCTCAGAACTGCCCCTCCGACAGTGCAGCGCTCCCTCAGTACTGCCCCTCCGACAGTGTGGTGCTCCCTCAGTACTGCCCCTCCGACAGTGCAGTCCTCCCTCAGTACTGCCCCTCCGACAGTGTGGTGCTCCCTCAGTACTGCCCCCCCGACAGTGCAGCGCTCCCTCAGTACTGCCCCTCCGACAGTGCAGCGTTCCCTCAGTACTGCCCCTCCCACAGTGCAGCGCTCCCTCAGTACTGCCCCTCCGACAGTGTGGTGCTCCCTCAGTACTGCCCCTCCGACAGTGCAGCGTTCCCTCAGTACTGCCCCTCCCACAGTGCAGCGCTCCCTCACTACTAGGCTGGAGTGTCAGCCTAGATTTTTGTACTCAAGTCTTTGGAGTGGGACATGAACCCACAGCCTTCTGACTCAGAGGCAAGGGGGGTGTTTCATCCCGGGTTCCTGTTCCTGATCCCTGTCCAGTGACCCCTGGGTTAGGGAGGGGGTGTATTCAGTAAGATGTCTGTGTATGTGTCCCCTCTCCCAGTCGAGTGGCCTGCGGGTCCCGAGGGGGGGGCGGTTGCGGGGAACTGTCATGTTGGAGCCCGGCCGTTCATGCTCTGTCTGTGTGTGTGTGTCTGTGTGCCTCCTGTGTCTGTGTGTGTGTCTGCGTGCCCCCTGTGTCTGTGTGTGTCTGTGTGCCCCCGTGTCTGTGTGTGTCTGTGTGCCCCCTGTGTCTGTGTGTGTCTGTGTGCCCCCTGTGTCTGTGTGTGTCTGTGTGCCCCCCGTGTCTGTGTGTGTCTGTGTGCCCCCTGTGTCTGTGTGTGTCTGTGTGCCCCCTGTGTCTGTGTGTGTCTGTGTGCCCCCGTGTCTGTGTGTGTCTGTGTGCCCCCTGTGTCTGTGTGTGTCTGTGTGCCCCCTGTGTCTGTGTGTGTCTGCGTGCCCCCTGTGTCTGTGTGTGTCTGTGTCCCCCCTGTGTCTGTGCCTGTGTCTGTGTCTGTCTGTGCGTGTGTGTCTGTGCGCGTGTGTGTGTGTGTGTGTGTGTGTGTGTGTGTGTGTGTGTGTGTGTGTGTGTGTGTGCGTGTGACCCTCTCTCCCCTCAGGCACAGGCCAGCAGAGTGTTCACAGCCTCGGCAGACGGAGAGGTGAAGGTGTGGGAATATCGGT
Organism: Somniosus microcephalus; assembly: GCF_052327205.1. Taxonomy (NCBI): domain Eukaryota; kingdom Metazoa; phylum Chordata; class Chondrichthyes; order Squaliformes; family Somniosidae; genus Somniosus; species Somniosus microcephalus. The sequence continues at coordinate 228,643,129 of NC_140998.1, forward strand.
GGGATGGGAAGCTTCACCTCCTCTATGCCAGCGGGCAGACCAGCCCTGGAATCGGCACAGTTCGATGCCTTGCCGTCCACACCGAGACCCTCTACCTGGGGGGCGACCGGCCCAACCTCAAGTTACTGCAGTGGGAGAGAGGTGAGTGCATCAGCGCCTTGTGTGTCTGTTCAACACACTCTCTCTCCCTCCGTCTCTCTCTCGCACTCTCTCTCCCTCCATCACTCTCTCTCTCTCTCTCTCCCTCCGTCTCTCTCTCTCTCTCCCATCTCTCTCCCTCCCTCCGTCTCTCTCCCTCCCTCCGTCTCTCTCTCGCCCTCCGTCTCTCTGTCTCTCTCTCTCTCTCTCTCACTCCATCTCTCAATTCAATTCAATTCAATTCAAATCGCTTTATTGGCATGACAAGGTACATCTTATGTTGCCAAAGCATCGAAAAACATTCATGTATGTTCACAAAAATACAGATCTATCCATACAGTGTATAAACAGATATATCCCTGAGTGTATAAATATACTTTCATATAATTTTTATATACTCTTTTCTTATATTTAGCTCATAATCTCTCCCCCCCCTCGCCCTGTCTCTCCCCCCCTCGCCCTGTCTCTCCCCCCCTCGCCCTGTCTCTCCCCCCTCGCCCTGTCTCTCCCCCCCTCGCCCTGTCTCTCCCCCCCTCGCCCTGTCTCTCCCCCCCTCGCCCTGTCTCTCCCCCCCTCGCCCTGTCTCTCCCCCCCTCGCCCTGTCTCTCCCCCCCTCGCCCTGTCTCTCCCCCCCTCGCCCTGTCTCTCCCCCCCCTCGCCCTGTCTCTCCCCCCCTCGCCCTGTCTCTCCCCCCCTCGCCCTGTCTCTCCCCCCCTCGCCCTGTCTCTACCCCCCTCGCCCTGTCTCTCCCCCCCTCGCCCTGTCTCTCCCCCCCTCGCCCTGTCTCTCCCCCCCTCGCCCTGTCTCTCCCCCCCTCGCCCTGTCTCTCCCCCCTCGCCCTGTCTCTCCCCCCTCGCCCTGTCTCCCCCCCCTCGCCCTGTCTCCCCCCCTCGCCCTGTCTCTCCCCCCCTCGCCCTGTCTCTCCCCCCTCGCCCTGTCTCTCCCCCCCTCGCCCTGTCTCTCCCCCCTCGCCCTGTCTCTCCCCCCCTCGCCCTGTCTCTCCCCCCCTCGCCCTGTCTCTCCCCCCTCGCCCTGTCTCTCCCCCCCTCGCCCTGTCTCTCCCCCCCTCGCCCTGTCTCTCCCCCCCTCGCCCTGTCTCTCCCCCCCCTCGCCCTGTCTCTCCCCCCCTCGCCCTGTCTCTCCCCCCCTCGCCCTGTCTCCCCCCCCCTCGCCCTGTCTCCCCCCCTCGCCCTGTCTCCCCCCCTCGCCCTGTCTCCCCGCCTCGCCCTGTCTCCCCGCCTCGCCCTGTCTCCCCGCCTCGCCCTGTCTCCCCGCCTCGCCCTGTCTCCCCCCCTCGCCCTGTCTCCCCCCCCTCGCCCTGTCTCTCCCCCCCTCGCCCTGTCTCTCCCCCCCTCGCCCTGTCTCTCCCCCCCTCGCCCTGTCTCTCCCCCCCTCGCCCTGTCTCTCCCCCCCTCGCCCTGTCTCTCCCCCCCTCGCCCTGTCTCTCCCCCCCTCGCCCTGTCTCTCCCCCCCCCTCGCCCTGTCTCTCCCCCCCCCTCGCCCTGTCTCTCCCCCCCCCTCGCCCTGTCTCTCCCCCCCCCTCGCCCTGTCTCCCCCCTCGCCCTGTCTCCCCCCCTCGCCCTGTCTCCCCCCCTCGCCCTGTCTCCCCCCCTCGCCCTGTCTCCCCCCCTCGCCCTGTCTCCCCCCCTCGCCCTGTCTCCCCCCCTCGCCCTGTCTCCCCCCTCGCCCTGTCTCCCCCCTCGCCCTGTCTCCCCCCTCGCCCTGTCTCCCCCCTCGCCCTGTCTCCCCCCTCGCCCTGTCTCCCCCCCTCGCCCTGTCTCCCCCCCTCGCCCTGTCTCCCCCCCTCGCCCTGTCTCCCCCCCTCGCCCTGTCTCCCCCCCTCGCCCTGTCTCCCCCCCTCGCCCTGTCTCCCCCCCTCGCCCTGTCTCCCCCCCTCGCCCTGTCTCCCCCCCTCGCCCTGTCTCCCCCCCTCGCCCTGTCTCCCCCCCTCGCCCTGTCTCCCCCCTCGCCCTGTCTCCCCCCCTCGCCCTGTCTCCCCCCTCGCCCTGTCTCCCCCCCTCGCCCTGTCTCCCCCCCTCGCCCTGTCTCCCCCCCTCGCCCTGTCTCCCCCCCTCGCCCTGTCTCCCCCCCTCGCCCTGTCTCCCCCCCTCGCCCTGTCTCCCCCCCTCGCCCTGTCTCCCCCCCTCGCCCTGTCTCCCCCCCTCGCCCTGTCTCCCCCCCTCGCCCTGTCTCCCCCCTCGCCCTGTCTCCCCCCCTCGCCCTGTCTCCCCCCCTCGCCCTGTCTCCCCCCCTCGCCCTGTCTCCCCCCCTCGCCCTGTCTCCCCCCCTCGCCCTGTCTCCCCCCCTCGCCCTGTCTCTCCCCCTCGCCCTGTCTCTCCCCCCCTCGCCCTGTCTCTCCCCGCCTCGCCCTGTCTCCCCCCTCGCCCTGTCTCCCCCCCCTCGCCCTGTCTCCCCCCCTCGCCCTGTCTCCCCCCCTCGCCCTGTCTCCCCCCCTCGCCCTGTCTCCCCCCCTCGCCCTGTCTCCCCCCCTCGCCCTGTCTCCCCCCTCGCCCTGTCTCCCCCCCTCGCCCTGTCTCCCCCCCTCGCCCTGTCTCCCCCCTCGCCCTGTCTCCCCCCCTCGCCCTGTCTCCCCCCCTCGCCCTGTCTCCTCCCCTCGCCCTGTCTCCCCCCCTCGCCCTGTCTCCCCCCTCGCCCTGTCTCCCCCCTCGCCCTGTCTCCCCCCCTCGCCCTGTCTCCCCCCCTCGCCCTGTCTCCCCCCCTCGCCCTGTCTCCCCCCCTCGCCCTGTCTCCCCCCCTCGCCCTGTCTCCCCCCCTCGCCCTGTCTCCCCCCCTCGCCCTGTCTCCCCCCCTCGCCCTGTCTCCCCCCTCGCCCTGTCTCCCCCCCTCGCCCTGTCTCCCCCCCTCGCCCTGTCTCCCCCCCTCGCCCTGTCTCCCCCCCTCGCCCTGTCTCCCCCCCTCGCCCTGTCTCCCCCCCTCGCCCTGTCTCCCCCCCTCGCCCTGTTTCTCCCCCCCTCGCCCTGTTTCTCCCCCCCTCGCCCTGTCTCTCCCCCCCTCGCCCTGTCTCCCCCCCTCGCCCTGTCTCCCCCCCTCGCCCTGTCTCCCCCCCTCGCCCTGTCTCCCCCCCTCGCCCTGTCTCCCCCCTCGCCCTGTCTCCCCCCTCGCCCTGTCTCCCCCCCTCGCCCTGTCTCCCCCCCTCGCCCTGTCTCCCCCCCTCGCCCTGTCTCCCCCCCTCGCCCTGTCTCCCCCCCTCGCCCTGTCTCCCCCCCTCGCCCTGTCTCCCCCCCTCGCCCTGTCTCCCCCCCTCGCCCTGTCTCCCCCCCTCGCCCTGTCTCCCCCCCTCGCCCTGTCTCCCCCCCTCGCCCTGTCTCCCCCCCTCGCCCTGTCTCCCCCCCTCGCCCTGTCTCCCCCCCTCGCCCTGTCTCCCCCCCTCGTCCTGTCTCCCCCCCTCGTCCTGTCTCCCCCCCTCGCCCTGTCTCCCCCCCTCGCCCTGTCTCCCCCCTCGCCCTCTCTCCCCCCTCGCCCTCTCTCCCCCCCTCGCCCTGTCTCTCGCCCCTCGCCCTGTCTCTCCCCCCCTCGCCCTGTCTCTCCCCCCCTCGCCCTGTCTCCCCCCCTCGCCCTGTCTCCCCCCCTCGTCCTGTCTCCCCCCCTCGCCCTGTCTCTCCCCCCCTCGCCCTGTCTCTCCCCCCCTCGCCCTGTCTCCCCCCCTCGCCCTGTCTCCCCCCCTCGCCCTGTCTCCCCCCCTCGCCCTGTCTCCCCCCCTCGCCCTGTCTCCCCCCCCTCGCCCTGTCTCCCCCCCTCGCCCTGTCTCCCCCCCTCGCCCTGTCTCCCCCCCTCGCCCTGTCTCCCCCCCTCGTCCTGTCTCCCCCCCTCGTCCTGTCTCCCCCCCTCGCCCTGTCTCCCCCCCTCGCCCTGTCTCCCCCCCTCGCCCTGTCTCCCCCCTCGCCCTGTCTCCCCCCCTCGCCCTGTCTCCCCCCCTCGCCCTGTCTCCCCCCCTCGCCCTGTCTCCCCCCCTCGCCCTGTCTCCCCCCTCGCCCTGTCTCCCCCCCTCGCCCTGTCTCCCCCCTCGCCCTCTCTCCCCCCCTCTCCCCCCCTCGCCCTCTCTCCCCCCCTCGCCCTCTCTCCCCCCCTCGCCCTCTCTCCTCCCCTCGCCCTCTCTCCCCCCCTCGCCCTCTCTCCCCCCCTCGCCCTCTCTCCCCCCCTCGCCCTCTCTCCCCCCCTCGCCCTCTCATCCCCCCCCTCGCCCTCTCTCCCCCCCTCGCCCTCTCTCCCCCCCTCGCCCTCTCTCCCCCCCTCGCCCTCTCTCCCCCCTCGCCCTGTCTCCCCCCCTCGCCCTGTCTCTCCCCCTCGCCCTGTCTCTCCCCCCCCTCGCCCTGTCTCTCCCCCCCCTCGCCCTGTCTCTCCCCCCCTCGCCCTGTCTCTCCCCCCCTCGCCCTGTCTCTCCCCCCCTCGCCCTGTCTCTCCCCCCCTCGCCCTGTCTCTCCCCCCTCGCCCTGTCTCTCCCCCCTCGCCCTGTCTCTCCCCCCTCGCCCTGTCTCTCCCCCCCTCGCCCTGTCTCTCCCCCCCTCGCCCTGTCTCTCCCCCCCTCGCCCTGTCTCTCCCCCCCCTCGCCCTGTCTCCCCCCCTCGCCCTGTCTCCCCCCCTCGCCCTGTCTCTCCCCCCCTCGCCCTGTCTCTCCCCCCCTCGCCCTGTCTCCCCCCCTCGCCCTGTCTCCCCCCCTCGCGCTGTCTCTCCCCCCCTCGCCCTGTCTCCCCCCCTCGCCCTGTCACCCCCCCTCGCCCTGTCTCTCCCCCCCTCGCCCTGTCTCTCTCCCCTCGCCCTGTCTCTCCCCCCTCGCCCTGTCTCTCCCCCCTCGCCCTGTCTCTCCCCCCTCGCCCTGTCTCTCCCCCCTCGCCCTGTCTTTCCCCCCTCGCCCTGTCTCTCCCCCCTCGCCCTGTCTCTCCCCCCTCGCCCTGTCTCTCCCCCCTCGCCCTGTCTCTCCCCCCTCGCCCTGTCTCTCCCCCCTCGCCCTGTCTCTCCCCCCCTCGCCCTGTCTCTCCCCCCTCGCCCTGTCTCTCCCCCCTCGCCCTGTCTCTCCCCCCTCGCCCTGTCTCTCCCCCCTCGCCCTGTCTCTCCCCCCTCGCCCTGTCTCTCCCCCCTCGCCCTGTCTCTCCCCCCTCGCTCTGTCTCTCCCTCCCCTCGCCCTGTCTCTCCCCCCCTCGCCCTGTCTCTCCCCCCCTCGCCCTGTCTCTCCCCCCCTCGCCCTGTCTCTCCCCCCCTCGCCCTGTCTCTCCCCCCTCGCCCTGTCTCCCCCCCTCGCCCTGTCTCTCCCTCCCCTCGCCCTGTCTCTCCCCCCCTCGCCCTGTCTCCCCCCTCGCCCTGTCTCCCCCCCCTCGCCCTGTCTCTCCCCCCCTCGCCCTGTCTCTCCCCCCCTCGCCCTGTCTCTCCCCCCTCGCCCTGTCTCTCCCCCCCTCGCCCTGTCTCTCCCCCCCTCGCCCTGTCTCTCCCCCCCTCGCCCTGTCTCTCCCCCCCTCGCCCTGTCTCTCCCCCCCTCGCCCTGTCTCTCCCCCCCTCGCCCTGTCTCTCCCCCCCTCGCCCTGTCTCTCCCCCCCTCGCCCTGTCTCTCCCCCCCTCGCCCTGTCTCTCCCCCCCCTCGCCCTGTCTCCCCCCCTCGCCCTGTCTCTCCCCCCCTCGCCCTGTCTCTCCCTCCCCCTCGCCCTGTCTCTCTCTCTCTCTCTCTCTGATTTGTTTCTACCTTTAACTTTCAGGTACTTTGAGCAGGTTGGCGAATCATCTCTCCGAGTCCGGATTCACCGACTGCCTGTCCAAGGCTGATGATGTGCTGATAGCGTCCGGATACAACACAGAACATGGGCAGGGCTACCTGAATGGTGAGTGTCTGACCCTCGGGGAGACGGGATAGGTAACTTCCTGTCCCCGTGTCACACCTGTCCCCTCCCCTCCGCCTGTCGTACCTGTCCTCCACCGCCCCCACCCCCCGCCGTGCCATGCGTATCCCGCCACCCCCTACCTGTCCCACCACTCCCCTGCCCATCACCCCCCGCCCCGGCCCGCCTCCTCCCACCCCTGCCTGTACTGTACCCATCCTCTGCTGATTGACTGTCCTTCTCTCTCCCAGTGCGGAGTTTGCGGGACTGCGCTTACCTGGGGACCATCTCCTGTCCGCACCTCCCCAGAATCCTCTGCTTGGCCACTTGGCGGACCACCAGCGGCCTCCATCGCTGGGCGACCGGGGGCGAGGTGCTGCTGGTCTGGGAGCAGCTCGGGCCCGCGGCAGAGAACAGGTAAGGTTAGGACTGGGGGCACAGGGCGGGTTAGGAGTGGGGGCACAGGGCGGGTTAGGACTGGGGGCACAGGGCGGGTTAGGACTGGGGGCACAGGGCGGGTTAGGACTGGGGGCACAGGGCGGGTTAGGACTGGGGGCACAGGGCGGGTTAGGGCTGGGGGCACAGGGCAGGTTAGGAGTGGGGGCACAGGGCAGGTTAGGAGTGGGGGCACAGGGCAGGTTAGGAGTGGGGGCACAGGGCGGGTTAGGAGTGGGGGCACAGGGCAGGTTAGGAGTGGGGGCACAGGGCAGGTTAGGAGTGGGGGCACAGGGCAGGTTAGGAGTGGGGGCACAGGGCAGGTTAGGAGTGGGGGCACAGGGCAGGTTAGGAGTGGGGGCACAGGGCAGGTTAGGAGTGGGGGCACAGGGCGGGTTAGGAGTGGGGGCACAGGGCAGGTTAGGAGTGGGGGCACAGGGCGGGTTAGGAGTGGGGGCACAGGGCGGGTTAGGACTGGGGGCACACGGCGGGTTAGGACTGGGGGCACAGGGCGGGTTAGGACTGGGGGCACAGGGCAAGTTAGGACTGGGGGCACAGGGCAGGTTAGGAGTGGGGGCACACGGCGGGTTAGGACTGGGGGCACACGGCGGGTTAGGAGTGGGGGCACAGGGCAAGTTAGGACTGGGGGCACAGGGCAGGTTAGGAGTGGGGGCACAGGGCAGGTTAGGACTGGGGGCACAGGGCGGGTTAGGGACTGGGGGCACAGGGCAGGTTAGGACTGGGGGCACAGGGCGGGTTAGGACTGGGGGCACAGGGCAGGTAAGGGACTGGGGGCACAGGGCGGGTTAGGAGTGGGGGCACAGGGCGGGTAAGGACTGGGGGCACAGGGCAGGTTAGGACTGGGGGCACAGGGCGGGTTAGGACTGGGGGCACAGGGCGGGTTAGGACTGGGGGCACAGGGCGGGTTAGGACTGGGGGCACAGGGCGGGTAAGATACTGGGGGCACAGGGCGGGTAAGGGACTGGGGGCACAGGGCAGGTAAGGGACTGGGGGCACAGGGCGGGTTAGGACTGGGGGCACAGGGTGGGTTAGGGCTGGGTCCCCAGGGCGGGTAAGGACTGGGGGCACAGGGCGGGTAAGGGACTGGGGGCACAGGGCGGGTTAGGACTGGGGCCACAGGGCGGGTAAGGGACTTGGGGCACAGGGCGGGTTAGGACTGGGGGCACAGGGCGGGTTTGGACTGGGGGCACAGGGCAGGTTAGGACTGGGGGCACAGGGCGGGTTTGGACTGGGGGCACGGCGGGTTAGGACTGGGGGCACAGGGCGGGTTGGGACTGGGGGCACAGGGCGGGTAAGGAACTGGGGGCACAGGGCGGGTAAGGGACTGGGGGCACAGGGCAGGTTAGGACTGGGGGCACAGGGCAGGTAAGGGACTGGGGGCACAGGGCGGGTAAGGGACTGGGGGCACAGGGCGGGTAAGGGACTGGGGGCACAGGGCGGGTAAGGGACTGGGGGCACAGGGCGGGTAAGGGACTGGGGGCACAGGGCGGGTAAGGGACTGGCGGCACAGGGCGGGTATGGGACTGGGGGCACAGGGCAGGTTAGGACTGGGGGCACAGGGCAGGTAAGGGACTGGGGACACAGGGCGGGTAAGGGACTGGGGGCACAGAGCAGGTTAGGACTGGGGGCACAGGGCAGGTAAGGGACTGGGGACACAGGGCGGGTAAGGGACTGGGGGCACAGGGCGGGTAAGGGACTGGCGGCACAGGGCGGGTAAGGACTGGGGGCACAGGGCGGGTTAGGGCTGGGTCCCCAGGGCGGGTAAGGACTGGGGGCACAGGGCGGGTAAGGGACTGGGGGCACAGGGCGGGTAAGGGACTGGGGGCACAGGGCGGGTTAGGACTGGGGGCACAGGGCGGGTAAGGGACTTGGGGCACAGGGCGGGTTAGGACTGGGGGCACAGGGCGGGTTAGGACTGGGGGCACAGGGCGGGTTTGGACTGGGGGCACAGGGCAGGTTAGGACTGGGGGCACAGGGCAGGTTAGGACTGGGGGCACAGGGCGGGTTTGGACTGGGGGCACGGCGGGTTAGGACTGGGGGCACAGGGCGGGTTGGGACTGGGGGCACAGGGCGGGTAAGGAACTGGGGGCACAGGGCGGGTAAGGGACTGGGGGCACAGGGCTGGTTAGGACTGGGGGCACAGGGCAGGTAAGGGACTGGGGGTACAGGGCGGGTAAGGGACTGGGGGCACAGGGCGGGTAAGGGACTGGGGGCACAGGGCGGGTAAGGGACTGGGGGCACAGGGCGGGTAAGGGACTGGGGGCACAGGGCGGGTAAGGGACTGGCGGCACAGGGCGGGTAAGATACTGGGGGCACAGGGCGGGTAAGGGACTGGGGGCACAGGGCAGGTAAGGGACTGGGGGCACAGGGCGGGTAAGGGACTGGGGGCACAGGGCGGGTAAGGGACTGGCGGCACAGGGCGGGTAAGGGACTGGGGGCACAGGGCGGGTAAGGGACTGGGGGCACAGGGCGGGTAAGGGACTGGGGGCACAGGGCGGATAAGGGACTGGGGGCACAGGGTGGGTTAGGACTGGGGCCACAGGGCGGGTTAGGACTGGGGGCACAGGGCGGGTTTGGACTGGGGGCACAGGGCGGGTTGGGACTGGGGGCACAGGGCGGGTAAGGAACTGGGGGCACAGGGCGGGTAAGGGACTGGGGGCACAGAGCAGGTTAGGACTGGGGGCACAGGGCAGGTAAGGGACTGGGGGTACAGGGCGGGTAAGGGACTGGGGGTACAGGGCGGGTAAGGGACTGGGGGCACAGGGCGGGTAAGGGACTGGGGGCACAGGGTGGGTAAGGGACTGGGGGCACAGGGCGGGTAAGGGACTGGGGGCACAGGGCGGGTAAGGGACTGGGGCACAGGGCGGGTAAGGGACTGGGGGCACAGGGCGGATAAGGGACTGGGGGCACAGGGCGGATAAGGGACTGGGGGCACAGGGCGGATAAGGGACTGGGGGCACAGGGCGGGTAAGATACTGGGGGCACAGGGCGGGTAAGGGCTGGGTCCCCAGGGCGGGTAAGGACTGGGGGCACAGGGCGGGTAAGGGACTGGGGGCACAGGGCAGGTTAGGACTGGGGGCACAGGACGGGTAAGGGCTGGGTCCCCAGGGCGGGTAAGGGCTGGGGGCACAGGGCGGGTAAGAGACGGGAGGCACAGGGCGGGTCAGGACTGGGGGCACGGCAGGTTAGGACTGGGGGCACAGGGCGGGTAAGGGACAGGAGGCACAGGGCGGGTAAGGGCTGGGGGCACAGGGCAGGTAAGGGACTGGGGACACAGGGCGGGTAAGGGACTGGGGCACAGGGCGGGTAAGGGACTGGGGGCACAGGGCGGGTAAGGGACTGGGGGCACAGGGCGGGTAAGGGACTGGGGGCACAGGGCGGGTAAGGGCTGGGGGCACAGGGCAGGTAAGGGACTGGGGAGACAGGGCAGGTAAGGGACTGGGGGCACAGGGCGGGTAAGGGACTGGGGGCACAGGGCGGGTAAGGGACTGGGGGCACAGGGCGGGTAAGGGACTGGGGGCACAGGGCAGGTAAGGGCAGGGTCCACAGGGCGGGTAAGGGACTGGGGACACAGGGCGGGTAAGCGACTGGGGGCACAGGGCGGGTAAGGGACTGGGGCACAGGGCGGGTAAGGGACTGGGGCACAGGGCGGGTAAGGGACTGGGGCACAGGGCGGGTAAGGGACTGGGGGCACAGGGCGGGTAAGGGACTGGGGGCACAGGGCGGGTACGGGACAGGGACACAGGGCAGGTAAGGGACTGGGGCTCAGGGTGGGTTAGGACTGGGGGCACAGGGCGGGTTAGGGACTGGGGACACAGGGCGGGTAAGGGACTGGGGGCACAGGGCGGGTGAGGGACTGTGGGCACAGGGCGGGTACGGGACTGGAGACACAGGGCGGGTAAGGGACTGGGGCACAGGGCGGGTAAGGGACTGGGGCACAGGGCGGGTAAGGGACTGGAGACACAGGGCGGGTAAGTGACCGGGGTCACAGGGCGGGTAAGGGACTGGAGACACAGGGCGGGTAAGTGACCGGGGTCACAGGGCGGGTAAGGGACTGGGGACACAGGGCGGGTGAGGGACTTGGGACAGAGGGCGGGTATGGACGGGGAATGTTAAGGGAAGATCAGACACATTTAGGTACTGTGTCTGTGTTAACCCCCCTCGCTCTCCCCCTCCCTCGCTCTCCCCCTCCCTCGCTCTCCCCCTCCCTCGCTCTCCCCCTCCCTCGCTCTCCCCCTCCCTCGCTCTCCCCCTCCCTCGCTCTCCCCCTCCCTCGCACTCCCCCTCCCTCGCACTCGCACTCCCCCTCCCTCGCACTCCCCCTCCCTCGCTCTCCCCCTCCCTCGCTCTCCCCCTCCCTCGCTCTCCCCCTCCCTCGCTCTCCCCCTCCCTCGCTCTCCCCCCTCCCTCGCTCTCCCCCCTCCCTCGCTCTCCCCCCTCCCTCTCTCTCCCCCCTCCCTCTCTCCCCCCTTCCCTCTCTCCCCCCCTCCCTCTCTTCCCCCTCCCTCTCTTCCCCCTCCCTCCCTCTCAATTCAATTCAAATCGCTTTATTGGCATGTCAAGGTACATCTTATGTTGCCAAAGCATCGAAAAACATTTATGGTTGAACACATAAATACAGGTCTATTCATACAGTGTATAAACAGATATATCCCTGAGTGTATAAATATACTTTCATATAATTTATATATACTCTTTTCTTATATTTAGTGGTTGTCCCTCTGTTTATGGCAAGCTGTAACATAGTGTGCCGCTAGTGTTACACAATTTCTCTCTACCCCTAGTAGGTATGGGAGTTTTTGGTCGTCATTCAAATTTCTGAATTCCGGGCATATTATTGTGAATTTTGGGTAGAAATTCTCCCTTATGTCCTGATATTTTCTACAAGCTGTGAGGAAGTGCATCTCTGTCTCCACCACTCCCTGACTGCAGTGAGAGCATATCCTGTCCTCTCTTGGCAGCCTGGTCTGCCTGTGTCTACCTTTTTCGATCGCCAGGCGATGTTCACTAAGTCTGTACCTTGTCAAGGTTTTTCTCAGTTTGCTATCCTTTACCATGGTCAGGTAATCAGCCATGTTGTATTGTCTGTTTAGGGCCAAGTAGCAATTGAGTTTGCTTTGGGTTTTTGTTTCTGCCCAATATGTCAGATATTTTTCCTTTTGCTTAGTGACGATTGTGTTGGGTCGAATTCTCTGTGCTACACTGTCACTGTCCTGGGGCCGGTTATTGTTAGTAGTATTGTATTGTATTGTAGTAGTTACTTCACTGAGTCCCAGGACTAGTTGACTGAGGGTATTCTTCTTTATGGTCCTCTCTTGGCATTTCAGGGCTTCGTAATGATAGCAGTGGGGGTTGCTCATTTCTAGGAGTTTCCAAAATTTGGTGGCTCTTTTTTGGATAGTGATTATTAATGGATATTGGCCTAGTTCTGCCCTGCATGCATTGTTTACGGTTTTCCTTTGAGTCCGGAGGATACTTTTACAGAATTCTCTCTCCCCCTCCCTCCCTCTCTCTCCCCCCCTCCCTCCCTCTCTCTCCCCCTCCCTCCCTCTCTCTCCCCCTCCCTCCCTCTCTCTCCCCCTCCCTCCCTCTCTCTCCCCCTCCCTCCCTCTCTCTCCCCCTCCCCCCCTCTCTCTCCCCCTCCCTCTCTCTCCCCTCCCTCTCTCCCCCCCTCCCTCTCTCTCCCCCTCCCTCTCTCTCCCCCCTCCCTCTCTCTCCCCCTCCCTCGCTCTCTCTCCCCCTCCCTCCCTCTCTCTTCCCCTCCCTCCCTCTCTCTTCCCCTCCCTCCCTCTCTCCTCCCCTCCCTCTCTCTTCCCCTCCCTCCCTCTCTCTTCCCCTCCCTCCCTCTTCCCCTCCCTCCCTCTTCCCCTCCCTCCCTCTCTCTCCCCTCCCTCCTCCCTCTCTCTCCCCCTCCCTCCCTCTCTCTCCCCCTCCCCCCCTCTCTCCCCCTCCCCCCCTCTCTCCCCCTCCCCCCCTCTCTCCCCCTCCCCCCCTCTCTCCCCCTACCTCCCCCACCCTCCCTCTCTCTCCCCCTCCCTCCCTCTCTCTCCCCCTCCCTCCCTCTCCCCCTCCCTCCCTCTCTCTCCCCCTCCCTCCCTCTCTCCCCCTCCCTCCGTCTCTCCCCCCTCCCTCCCTCTCCACCTCCCTCTCTCTCCCCCTCCCTCTCTCTCCCCTCCCCTCCCTCTCCCCCTCCCTCCCTCTCCCCCTCCCTCCCTCTCCCCTCCCTCCCTCCCTCTCCCTCTCCCCCTCCCTCCCTCTCCCCCTCCCTCCCTCTCTCCCCTCCCTCCCTCTCCCCCTCCCTCCCTCTCCCCTCCCTCCCTCTCTACCTCCCTCTCTCTCCCCCTCCCTCTCTCTCCCCCTCCCTCTCTCTCCCCCTCCCTCCCTCTCTCCCCCCTCCCTCTCCCCCCTCCCTCTCCCCCCTCCCTCTCCCCATCCCTCCCTCTCCCTCCCTCTCCCTCCCTCTCCCCCCTCCATCCCTCTCCTCCCTCCCTCCCTCTCCCCCCTCCCTCCCTCTCCCCCCTCCCTCCCTCTCCCCCCTCCCTCCCTCTCCCCCCTCCCTCCCTCTCCCCCCTCCCTCCCTCTCCCCCCTCCCTCCCTCTCCCCTCTCCCCCCTCCCTCTCCCCCTCCCTCTCCCCCTCCCTCTCCCCCCTCCCTCTCCCCCCTCCCTCTCCCCCTCCCTCTCCCCCTCCCTCTCCCCCTCCCTCTCCCCCTCCCTCTCCCCCTCCCTCTCCCCCCTCCCTCCCCCTCCCTCCCCCTCCCTCCCCCTCCCTCCCCCCTCCCTCCCCCTCCCGCTCCCTCCCCCGCTCCCTCCCCCGCTCCTCCCCCCGCTCCCCCCTCTCTCCCCCGCTCCCCCCCTCTCTCCCCCCCTCTCTCCCCCCCTCTCCCCCCCCCACTCCCCCTCTCCCCCCTCCCCCCTTCCCTCCCTCTCCCCCTTTCCCTCCCTCTCCCTCTCTCTCCCCTCCCTCTCCCCTCTCTCCCCCTCTCTCCCCCTCTCCTCTCCCCCTCTCTCCTCTCCCCCTCTCTCCCCCTCTCTCCCCCCCTCTCCCCCCCCACTCCCCCTCTCCCCCCTCCCCCCTTCCCTCCCTCTCCCCCTTTCCCTCCCTCTCCCTCTCTCTCCCCCTCCCTCTCCCCCTCTCTCCCCCTCCCTCTCCCCCTCTCTCCTCTCCCCCTCTCTCCCCCCTCCCTCTCCCCCTCTCTCCCCCCTCCCTCTCCCCCTCTCTCCCCCTCTCTCCCCCCTCCCTCTCCCCCTCTCTCCCCCCTCCCTCTCCCCCTCTCTCCCCCCTCCCTCTCCCCCTCTCTCTCCCCCTCTCTCTCCCCCCTCTCTCCCCCCTCTCTCTCCCCCTCTCTCCCCCCTCTCTCTCTCCCCCTCTCTCCCCCTCCCTCTCCCCCTCTCTCCACCTCCCTCTCCCCCTCTCTCCACCTCCCTCTCCCCCTCTCTCCCCCTCC
>NC_140998.1:228657493-228687493 GCF_052327205.1 Somniosus microcephalus
GGCCGTGCCTTCAGCTGCCTGGGTCCTAGCTCTGGAATTCCCTCCCTCAACCTCTCCGCCTCTCTCTCCTCCTTAAGACGCTCCTTAAAACCGACCTCCTTGACCCAGCGTTTGGTCACCTGTCCTAATATCTCCACATGTGGCTCGGTGTCAAATTGTGTTTGATAAATCGCTCCTGTGAAGCGCCTTGGGACGTTTTACTGTGTTAAAGGCGCTATATAAATGCAAGTGGTTGTTGTCCTGTTTGTGGGAGGAGGTTGGATGTGTACAGAAGGGTCAGCCAATGAACCTTTCACCCCTCTGTGTCCTGGGTCACAGCCAGGAGCAGATAGAGGGAGTGAAGGGCTCCTCCCTCTGATGGGGACTAAGTGGGGGAGTGAGTCAGAGTGAGAGACGGAGCGAGAGAGGGTGTGGAGGAGGGAGAGAGGGAGGGAGGGAAGGAGGGAGAGCGGGAAGAAGAGAGGGAGAGAGGGAGGGATTTGGGAGAGAGGAGGGGATTGGGGAGAGAGGGAGGGATTGGGGAGAGAGGGAGGGAGTGGGGAGAGAGGGAGGGAGAGTGTGAGGTAGAGCGAGGGAGGGAAGAGATGGGAGCGAGGGAGAGAGAGGTCCCACTTCCCTCGGTCTCCCCCCTCCCTCGCTCTCCTCCTCCCTCGCTCTCCTCCTCCCTCGCTCTCCCTCCCTCGCATCCCCCTCCCCGCTCCCCCTCCTCGCTCACCCTCCTCCCTCGCTCTCCCCTCCTCCCTCTCCTCCTCCCTCGCTCTCCCCCTCCCTCGCTCTCCCTCCTCCCTTTCTCTCCCTCCTCCCTCACACACTCCCCTCTCTCGGTCTCCCCCTCCCTCGGTCTCCCCCTGCCTCACTCTCCCCCTCCCTCGCTCTCCCTCCTCCTCGGTCACCCCCTCCCTCGTCTCCCCCTCCCTCGCTCTCCCCGCCCTCGCTCTCCCCCCTCCCTCGGTCTCCCCTCCTCCCACGCTCTCCCCCTCCCTCGCTCGCCGCACTCCCTCGGTCTCCCCTCCCTCGTCCTCCCCCTCCCTCGCTCTCCCCGCCCTCGCTCTCCCCCCTCCCTCGGTCTCCCCTCCTCCTCCTCCCGCCTCTCCTCCTCCTCGCTCCACCCCCCCTCGCTCTCCCTCCTCCCTCAGTCTCCTCCCTCCTCAGTCTCCCCACTCCCTCGGCCCCTCCCCCTCCCCTTGCTCTCCCCCCCTTCCCTCGTCTCCCCCTCCCTCGCTCTCCCCCTCCCTCGCTCTCCCCCTCCCTCGCTCTCCCCCCCCCTCGCTCTCCCCCCCCCTCGGTCTCCCCCCTCCCTCTCCCCCCCCCTCGGTCTCCCCCCTCCTCGGCCTCCTCCTCCTTCGGTCTCCCCTCCCTCGCTCTCCCTCCTCCCTCGTTCTCCTCCTCCCTTGGTCTCCCCCTCCCTCGGTCTCCCCCTCCTCGCATTCCCTTCTCCCTCGGTCCGCCTCCTCCCTCGGTCTACTCCTCCCTCGGTCTCCCCCTCCCTCAGTCTCCCCCCTCCATCGCTCTCACCCTCCCTCGGTCTCCCCTCCCTATATCTCCTCCTCCCTCGGTCTCCCACTCCCTCTCTACCTCCTCCCTCTGTCTCCCCCCTTCCCTCGCCTCCCCCTCCCTCGCTCTCCCGCCTCCCTCGCTCTCTCCCTCCCTCGCTGTCGTCCTCTCTCGCTCTCCCTCCTCCCTCGCTCTCCTCCTCCCTCGCTCTCCTCCTCCCTCGCTCTCCCCCCTCCCTCGGTCTCCCCCCCTCCCTCGGTCTCCCCCCCTCCCTCAGCATCCCCCCTCTCTCGGTCTCCCCCCTCGCTCGCGCACCCCCCCTCCCCCGCGCTCCCCCTCCCTCGCGCACCCCCTCCCTCGCTCTCGCCTCCCTCGCCTCTCGCCTCCCTCGCTCTCGCCTCCCTCGCTATCCCCCCTCCCTCGCTCACCCCCTCACTCTCCTCCTCCTCCCTCAGTCTCCCTCCTCCCTCGGTCTCTCCTCGGTCTTCCCTCCCTCGGTCTCGCCCTCCCTCACTCTCCACCTCCCTCGCTCTCCCCCCCCTCGCTCTCCACCTCCCTCGCTCTCCCCCCCTCGCTCTCCCCCTCCCTCGCTCTCCCCCCTCCCTCGCTCTCCCCCCCTCGCTCTCCCCCCTCCCTCGCTCTCTCCCTCCCTCCCTCGCTATCCCCCCTCCCTCGCTCTCCCCCTCCCTCACTCTCCCCCTCGCTCTCCTCCTCCTCCCTCAGTCTCCCTCCTCCCTCGGTCTCTCCTCAGTCTTCCACTCCCTCGGTCTCCCCCTCCCTCACTCTCCACCTCCCTCGCTCTCCCCCCCTTGCTCTCCCCCCTCCCTCGCTCTCCCCTCTCCCTCGGTCTCCCCCCTCCCTCGCTCTCCCCCTCCCTCGCTCTCCCCCCCTCCCTCGCTCTCCCCCCCCCCTCGGTCTCCCCCCTCCCTCGGTCTCCCTCCTACCTCGGTCTCCCGCCTCCCTCACTCTCCTCCTCCCTCACTCTCCCCCCTCGCTCTCCCCCTCCTCCCTCGGTCTCCCCCATCCTCGCTCTCCCCCTCCCTCGCTCTCCCCCCTCCCTCGCTCTCCCCCTCCCTCGCTCTCCCCCTCCCCCTCCCTCGGTCTCCCCACTCCCTCGCTCTCCCACTCCCTCGCTCTCCCCCCTCCCTCGGTCTCCCCCCTCCCTCCCTCTCCCCCCTCCCCCACCTCCCTCGCTCTCCCCTCTCCCTCGCTCTCCCCCCTCGCTCTCCTCCTCCTCCCTCGGTTTCCCTCCTCCCTCGGTCTCCCTCCTCCCTCGGTCTCCCCTCGGTCTCCCCCCTCCCTCGGTCTCCCCTCCCTCGCTCTCCACCTCCCTCGCTCTCCCCACCTCGCTCTCCCCCCTCCCTCGGTCTCCCCCCTCCCTCGGTCTCCCCCCTCCCTCGCTCACCCCCTCCACCTCCCTCGCTCTCCACCTCCCTCGCTCTCCACCTCCCTCGCTCTCCCCTCTCCCTCGCTCTCCACCTCCCTCACTCTCCCCCTCCCTCTGTCTCTCCCTCCCTCACTCTCCCCCTCCCTCGCTCTCCCCCTCCCTCGCTCTCCCTCCTCCCTCGGTCTCCCTCCTCCCTCGGTCTCCCTCCTCCCTCGGTCTAACCCTCCCTCTGTCTCTCCCTCCCTCGCTCGCCCCCTCCCTCGCTCTCTCTCCTCCCTCGGTCTCTCCCCCCTCCCTTGGTCTCCCCTCCTCCCTCACTCTCCCCTCCCTCGCTCTCCCCTCCCTCGCTCTCCCCCTCTCCCTCACTCTCCCCTCCTCCCTCGCTCTCCCCTCTCCCTCAGTCTCCCCCTCCCTCGCTCTCCACCCTCCCTTGCTCTCCCCCTCCCTCGCTCTCCCCCCTCCCTCGCTCTCCCCCCTCGCTCTCCCCCCTCCTCCCTCAGTCTCCCTCCTCCCTCGGTCTCCCCCCCTCCCTCGGCATCCCCCCTCCCTCGCTCTCCCCCTCGCTCTCCCCCTCATCCCTCGTTCAATTCAATTCAATTCAATTCAAATCGCTTTATTGGCATGACAAGGTACATCTTATGTTGCCAAAGCATCGAAAAACATTCATGGTTGTACACAAAAATACAGATCTATCCGTCCTGAGTGTATAATATACATTCATATAATTTATATATACTCTTTTCTTATATTTAGTGGTTGTCCCTCTGTTTATGGCAAGCTGTAACATAGTGTGCCGCTAGTGTTACACAATTTCTCTCTTCCCCTAGTAGGTATGGGAGCTTTTGGTCGTCATTCAAATTTCTGAATTCTGGGCATATTTTTGTGAATTTTGGGCAGAAATTCTCCCTTATGCCCTGATATTTTCTACAAGCTGTGAGGAAGTGCATCTCTGTCTCCACCACTCCCTGGCTGCAGTGAGAGCATATCCTGTCCTCTCTTGGTAGCCGGGTCTGCCTGTGTCTACCTTTTTCGATCGCCAGGCTATGTTCACTAAGTCTGTACATTGTCAAGGTTTTCTCAGTTTGCTATCCTTTACCCTGGTCAGGTAATCAGCCATGTTGTATTGTCTGTTTAGGGCCAAGTAGCATGTAAGTTTGCTTTGGGTTTTTGTTGTTTCTGCCCAATATGACAGATATTTTTCCTTTTGCTTAGCGACGATTGTGTTGGGTCGAATACTTTGTGTTACCCTGTCACTGTCCTGGGGCTGGTTATTGTTAGTAGTGTTAGTAGTTACTTCACTGAGTCCCAGGACTAGTTGACTGAGAGCATTCTTCTTAATCGGTCTCCCCCCCTCCCTCGGTCTCCCCCCTCCCTCGCTCTCCCCCTCCCTCGCGCTCCCCTCCTCGCTCTCCCCTCCCTCGCTCCCTCCCCTCCCCTCCTCGCTCTCCCCCTCCCTCACTCTCCCCCCTCCCTCGCTCTCCCCCTCCCTCGCTCTCCCCCTCTCTCGGTCTCCCTCCTCCCTCGGTCTCCCACCTCCCTCACTCTCCTCCTCCCTCACTCTCCCCCCCTCGCTCTCCCTCTCCTCCCTCAGTCTCCCTCCTCCCTCGGTCTCCCCCCTCCCTCGCTCTCCCCCTCCCTCGCTCTCCCCCTCCCTCGCTCTCCCCCTCCCCCTCCCTCGGTCTCCCCCTCCACTCGCTCTCCCCCCTCCCTCGCTCTCCTCCTCCTCCCTCGGTCTCCCTCCTCCCTCGGTCTCCCCTCGCGCTCCCCCTCCCTCGCTCTCCCCTCCCTCACTCTCCCCCTCCCTCGCTCTCCCCCTCCCTCGCTCTCCCGCCTCCCTCGCTCTCCCCTCTCCCTCGCTCTCCCCCCCTCGCTCTCCTCCTCCTCCCTCGGCCTCCTTCATCCCTCGGTCTCCCCTCGGTCTCCCCCCTCCCTCGGTCTCCCCCTCCTCACTCTCCACCTCCCTCGCTCTCCCCCTCCCTCGCTCTCCCCCCTCCCTCGCTCTCCCCCTCCCTCACTCTCCCTCCTCCCTCGCTCTCCCCCTCCCTCGCTCTCCCTCCTCCCTCGGTCTCTCCCCCTCCCTCGCTCTCCTCCTCCATCGCTCTCCCTCTCCTCCTCCCTCGCTCTCCCCTCTCCCTCAGTCTCCCCCTCCCTCGCTCTCCCCCCTCCCTCGCTCTCCCCTCCTCCCTCGCTCTCCCCTCTCCCTCAGTCTCCCCCCTCTCGCTCTCCCCCTCCCTCACTCTCCCCCTCCTCACTCTCCCCCTCCCTCGCTCTCCCCCTCCCTCGCCCTCCCTCGCTCTCCCCCTCCCTCACTCTTCCCCTCCCTCACTCTCCCCCTCCCTCGCTCTCCCCTCTCCCTCAGTCTCCCCTCCCTCGCTCTCCCCCCTCCCTCACTCTCCCCCCTCCTCGCTCTCCCCCCTCCCTCACTCTCCCCCTCCCTCGCTCTCCCCTCTCCCTCAGTCTCCCCCTCCCTCGCTCTCCCCCTCCCTCGCTCTCCCCCTCCCTCGCTCTCCCCCTCCCTCGCTCTCCCCCCTCTCCCTCAGTCTCCCCTCTCCCTCAGTCTCCCCCTCCCTCGCTCTCCCCCCTCCCTCGCTCTCCCCTCCTCCCTCGCTCTCCCCTCCCTCGCTCTCCTCCTCCCTCGCTCTCCCCTCTCCCTCAGTCTCCCCCTCCCTCGCTCTCCCTCTCCCTCACTCTCCCCCTCCCTCGCTCTCCCCTCTCCCTCAGTCTCCCCCTCCCTCGCTCTCCCCCCTCCTCACTCTCCCCTTCCTCGCTCTCCCCTCTCCCTCAGTCTCCCTTCTCCTTTGGTCCTCCCGCTCTCTCGGTCCCACCTCCCTCGGTCTCCCCCTTCCCCCCTCTCCCCGTCTCCCCCAAGCCTCCCCTTCCTTCCATCTGTCCTGGAGGCTCAGTGGGTATGACCCTCGCCTCTCAGTCGGAAGGCTGTGGGTTCAAGTCCCACTCCAGAGATTTCTTCCCATAATCCAGGCCGACGCACCAGTGCGGTGCTGAGGGAGTGCCGCACTGTCGGAGGTGCCGTCTTTCAGATGAGACATTAAACCGAGGCCCACCGTCTGCTCCCTCAGGGAGACGTAAACGATCCTATGGCCACTATTTGAAGAAGAGCAGGGAGGGAGTTACTCCCCGGTGTCCTGGGGCCAATATTTAGCCCTCAACCAACATCACTAAAAACAGACGATCTGGTCATTATCACATTGCTGTTTGTGGGAGCTTGCTGTGCGCAAATTGGCTGCCGTGTTTCCTACATTACAACAGTGACCACACTTCAAAAAGTGCTTCATTGGCTGTAAAGCGCTTTGGGACGTCCGGTGGATGTGAAAGGCACAATATAAATGCAAGACTTTCTCTTAATTATTTATTTTAAACACCGCTATCAGATCTCCTCTTAACCTTCTCTGCTCTAAAGAGAACAACCCCAGCTTCTCCAGTCTATCCACATCACTGAAGTCCCTCATCCCTGGTCCCATTCTGGTCAATCTCCCCTTAACCTTCTCTGCTCTAAGGAGAACAATCCCAGCTTCTCCAGTCTCTCCACATCACTGAAGTTCCTCATCCCTGGTACCATTCTGGTCAATCTCCCCCTTAACCTTCTCTGCTCTAAGGAGAACAACCCAGCTTCTCCAGTCTCTCCACATCACTGAAGGCCCTCATCCCTGGTACCATCCTGGTCAATCTCCCCATAACCTTCTCTGCTCTAAGGAGAACAACCCCAGCTTCTCCAGTCTCTCCACATCACTGAAGTCCCTCATCCCTGTCCATTTCTGGTCAACCTCCCTTAACCTTCTCTGCTCTAAGGAGAACAACCCCAGCTTCTCCAGTCTCTCCACATCACTGAAGTCCCTCATCCCTGGTACCATTCTGATCAATCTCCCCTTTACCTTCTCTGCTCTAAGGAGAACAACCCAGCTTCTCCAGTCTCTCCACATCACTGAAGTCCCTCATCCCTGGTACCATTCTGGTCAATCTCCCCTTAACCTTCTCTGCTCTAAGGAGAACAACCCCAGCTTCTCCAGTCTCTCCACATCACTGAAGATCCTCATCCCTGGTACCATTCTGGTCAATCTCCTCTTAACCTTCTCTGCTCTAAGGAGAACAACCCCAGCTTCTCCAGTCTCTCCACATCACTGAAGTCCCTCATCCCTGGCACCATTCTGGTCAATCTCCCCTTAACCTTCTCTGCTCTAAGGAGAAACAACCCCAGCTTCTCCAGTCTCTCCACATCACTGAAGTACTTCATCCCTGGTACCATTCTGGTCAATTCTCCTCTGCACCCTCTCCAAGGCCTTCACACCCTTCCTAAAGTGCGGGGCCAGAATTGGACACAATACTCCAGCTGGGGCCTAACCAGTGACTTATTACATAGAATTACACAGAATTTACACCACAGAAACAGGCCATTTGGTCCATGCCGGCTTATGCCGGTTTATGCTCCACACGAGCCTCCTCCCACCCCTCTTCATCTCACCCCATCACCAGTTCCTTCCATTCCTTTCTCCCTCGTGTGTTTATCCAGCTTCCCCTTAAATGCATCTCTGCTATTCACCTCAACCACTCCCTGTGGTAGCGAGTTTCACATTCTCACCACTCTCTGTGTAAAGAAGTTTCTCCTGAATTACCTATTGGATTTATTAGTGACTATCTTATATTGATGGCCCCTAGTTCTGGTCTCGGCCACAAGTGGAAAACATCATCTCTACGTCTACCCCAGTGAACCCTTTCATAATCTTAAAGACCTCTATCAGGTCACCCCTCAGCCTTCTCTCTTCCAGAGAAAAGAGCCCCAGCCTGTTCAATCTTTCCTGATGGGTATAACCTCTCAGTTCTGGTATCATTCTCGTAAATCTTCATTGCACCTTCTCCAGTGTGTCTCTATATCCATTTTTATAATATGGAGACCAGAACTGTGCACAGTGCTCCAAGTGTGGTCTAACCCAGGTATATGGAGACCAGAACTGTGCACAGTGCTCCAAGTGTGGTCAAACCAAGGGATATGGAGACTAGAACTGTGCACAGTGCTCCAAGTGTGGTCTAACCAAGGGATATGGAGACCAGAACTGGGCACAGTGCTCCAAGTGTGGTCTAACCAAGGTATATGGAGACCAGAACTGTACACAGTGCTCCAAGTGTGGTCTAACCAAGGTATATGGAGACCAGAACTGTGCACGGTGCTCCAAGTGTGGTCTAACCAAGAGATATGGAGACCAGAACTGTGCACAGTGCTCCAAGTGTGGTCTAACCAAGATATATGGAGACCAGAACTGTGCACAGTGCTCCAAGTGTGGTCTAACCAAGGGATATGGAGACCGGAAACTGTGCACAGTGCTCCAAGTGTGGTCTAACCAAGGTATATGGAGACCAGAACTGTGCACAGTGCTCCAAGTGTGGTCTAACCCAGGTATATGGAGACCAGAACTGTGCACAGTGCTCCAAGTGTGGTCTAACCAAGGTATATGGAGACCAGAACTGTGCAGAGTGCTCCAAGTGTGGTCTAACCAAGGTATATGGAGACCAGAACCGTGCACAGTGCTCCAAGTGTGTCTAACCAAGGGATGTGGAGACCAGAACTGTACACAGTGCTCCAAGTGTGGTCTAACCAAGGGATGTGGAGACCAGAACTGTGCACAGTGCTCCAAGTGCGATCTAACCAAGGTATATGGAGACCAGAACTGTGCACAGTGCTCCAAGTGTGGGCTGACCAAGGTATATGGAGACCAGAACTGTGCACAGTGCTCCAAGTGTGGTCTGACCAAGGGATATGGAGACCAGAATTGTGCACAGTGCTCCAAGTGTGGTCTGACCAAGGGATATGGAGACCAGAACTGTGCACAGTGCTCCAAGTGTGGTCTGACCAAGGGATATGGAGACCAGAACTGTGCACAGTGCTCCAAGTGTGGTCTAACCAAGGTGTATGGAGACCAGAACTGTGCACAGTGCTCCAAGTGTGGTCTAACCAAGGTATATGGAGACCAGAACTGTGCACAGTGCTCCAAGTGTGGTCTAACCAAGGGATATGGAGACGAGAACTGGGCACAGTGCTCCAAGTGTGGTCTAACCAAGGTATATGGAGACCAGAACTGTGCACAGTGCTCCAAGTGTGGTCTAACCAAGGTATATGGAGACCAGAACTGGGCACAGTGCTCCAAGTGTGGTCTAACCAAGGTATATGGAGACCGGAACTGTGCACAGTGCTCCAAGTGTGGTCTGACCAAGGGATCTGGAGACCAGAACTGTGCACAGTGCTCCAAGTGTGGTCTGACCAAGGGATATGGAAACCAGAACTGTGCACAGTGCTCCAAGTGTGGTCTAACCAAGGGATATGGAGACCGGAACTGTGCACAGTGCTCCAAGTGGGGTCTAACCAAGGTATATGGAAACCAGAACTGTGCACAGTGCTCCCAGTGTGGTCTAACCAAGGTATATGGAGACCAGAACTGTGCACAGTGCTCCAAGTGTGGTCTAACCAAGGTATATGGAGACCAGAACTGTGCACAGTGCTCCAAGTGTGGTCTAACCAAGGTATATGGAGACCAGAACTGTGCACAGTGCTCCAAGTGTGGTCTAACCAAGGGATATGGAGACCAGAACCGCGCACAGTGCTCCAAGTGTGGTCTAACCAAGGTATATGGAGACCAGAACTGTGCACAGTGCTCCAAGGTGCGGTCTAACCAAGGGATATGGAGATCGGAACTGTGCACAGTGCTCCAAGTGTGGTCTAACCAAGGTATATAGAAACCAGAACTGTGCACAGTGCTCCAAGTGTGGTCTAACCGAAGTTCGATACAAGTTTAACATAACTTCCCTACTGTTGAATTCTGTCCCTCTAGAAATAAACCCTAGTGCTCGGTTTGTTTTTTTATGGCTCTAATAACCTGCCTCGCTATTTTTCAGTGATTTGTGTATCTGTACTCCCAGATCACTGTGTTCATCTACCCCATTGAGACACTTATTTTCCAAGGAGTATGTGGCTCCTTATAAGAACATAAGAACATAAGAATTAGGAGCAGGAGTGGGCCATACGGCCCCTCGAGCCTGCTCCTCCATTTAACAAGATCATGCTGATCTTCGACCTCAACTCCACTTCCCCGCTCGATCTCCATATCCCTCGATTCCCCGAGAGTCTAAAATCTATCGATCTCAGCCTTGAATATACTCAACGCCTGAGCCTCCACAGCCCTCCGGGGCAGAGAATTCCAAAGATTCACCGCCCTCTGAGTGAAGAAATTCCTCCTCATCTCAGTCCTCAATGGCCGACCCCTTATCCTGAGACTGTGACCCCTGGTTCGAGACTCTCCAGCCAGGGGGAAACAACCTCTCAGCATCTACCCTGTCAATCCCCCTCAGAATCTTGTCTGTTTCAATGAGATCACCTCTCATTCTTCTAAACTCCAGAGAGTATCGGCCCAATCTACACAATCTCTCCTCATAGGACAGCCCTCTCATCTCAGGAATCAATCTAGTGAACCTTCGTTGCACCGCCTCCAAGGCAAGTATATCCTTCCTCAGATAAGGAGACCAGAACTGTGCACAGTACTCCAGGTGTGGTCTCACCAAGGCCCTGTACAATTGTAGCAAGACTTCCTTACTCTTATACTCCAACCCCCTTGCAATAAAGGCCAACATGCCACTTGCCTTCCTCATTGCTTGCTGTACCTGCATGCTAGCTTTCTGTGTTTCTTGGACGAGGACACCCAAATCTCTCTGAACACCAACATTTGAAAGTTTCTCATCATTTAAGAAATATTCTGTTGTTCTATTCTTCCTACCAAAGTGAAAAACCTCACATTTCCCCACATTACACTCCATCTGCCACCTTATTCTTCGGACCAAGATTTACCACCTCACACGTGTCTATATTGAAGTTAATTAGACTGGACAGAGAGAGTGTTTCCACTTGTGGGGAAGAGCAAAAGCTAGAGGCCATCAATATAAGATAGTCACCAAGAAATCCAATCAGGAATTCAGGAGAAACTTCTTTACCCAGAGAGTGGTGAGAATGTGGGACTTGCTACCACAGGGAGTGGTTGAGGCAAATAGTATCGATGCATTTAAGGGGAGGCTGGACAAGCGTAAGAAGGAGAGGGAATAGAGGGTTATGCTGATAGATTTACATGAGGAAAGACGGGAGGAGGATCGATGGGAGCATGAACGCCGACAGGGCCTTGGTGAGACCACACCTTGAGCATTGTGTGCAGTTTTGGTCGCCTTATCTGAGGAAGGATGTTCTTGCCATGGAGGGAGTGCAGCGAAGATTCACCAGACTGATACCTGGGATGGCAGGAATGACGTATGAGGAGCGATTGGGTCGATTGGGCTTGTACTCACTGAAGTTTAGAAGAATGAGAGGGGATCTCATTGAAACTTATAAAATTCTAACAGGACTGGACAGACTAGATGCAGGAAGGATGTTCCCGATGGCCGGGGAGTCCAGAACCAGGGATCACAGTCTAAGGATAAGGGGTAAGCCATTTAGGACAGAGATGAGGAGGAATTTCTTCACCCAGAGAGTGGTGAACCTGTGGAATTCTCTACCACAGAAGGCAGTTGAGGCCAACTTATTAAATATATTCAAGAAGGAGTTAGATATATTTCTTAAGGCTAAAGGGATCAAGGGATATGGGGAGAAAGCAGGGACAGGGTACTGAGTTTGGATGATCAGCCATGATCTCATTAAATGGCGGAACAGGCTCGAGGGGCCGAATGGCCTGTTTCTGTGCTGTAAGTTGTATGCCCTGGGCTATGGTGCGAGAGGAGAGCTTCATCCCATCGTTCTGGGCTAGTTTCGGGGGCATCGGGTCCCTTGGCCAGGGGTGGGCACCCCAGGTTGTTGAGGTGAAAGGGTGCAGACCGCCTGAGCAAGTAGACCCGGGGAATCTGGGAGTGCGAGAGGGAGAGGGAGAATTCTTCCTTCAGCTTCCCTAGCATGGCTGAAATACACTCCTCAAACACAAGGTGGCAATTGAGGATGCCAAGAACGAGCTTGGGGAGTGGAGGAACTTAAATAAACCACAGAGGTTAAGGCCAATAGGCTAATGCAGCCAGCTCCATCTACAGCCCAAGGACCCTCTAACATACCATGGACTCTACCCACCCATTTAATCTCCTCCCACTGCCCATGTACACTCTCCCCTATCACGGACTCTACCCACCCATTTAATCTCCTCCCACAGCCCATGTACACTCTCCCCTATCACGGACTCTACCCACCCATTTAATCTCCTCCCACAGCCCATGTACACTCTACCCTATCACAGACTCTACCCACCCATTTAATCTCCTCCCACAGCCCATGTACACTCTCCCCTATCACGGACTCTACCCACCCATTTAATCTCCTACCACAGCCCGTGTACACTCTCCGCTATCATGGACTCTACCCACTCATTTAATCTCCTCCCACAGCCCATGTACACTGTCCGCTATCATGGACTCTACCCACTCATTTAATCTCCTCCCACAGCCCGTGTACACTCTCCCCTATCACATACTCTACCCACCCATTTAATCTCCTCACACAGCCCATGTACACTCTCCCCTATCACGGACTCTACCCACCCATTTAATCTCCTCCCACAGCCCCTGTACACTCTCCCCTGTCACAGACTCTACCCAGTGGATGTAGTGTATTTGGACTTTCAGAAGGCTTTCGGTAAGGTCCCACATAAGAGATTAGCGTGCAAAATTAAGGCACATGGGATTGGGGGCAAGGTACTGACTTGGATAGAGAACTGGTTGGCAGACAGAAAGCAAAGAGTTGGAATAAACGGGTCGTTTTCCGAGTGGCAGGCAGTGACTAGTGGGGTACTGCAAGGATCGGTCCTAGGACCCCAGCTGTTCACAATATATATTAATGATCTGGACGAGGGAATTGAATGTAATATCTCCAAATTTGCAGACGACACAAAGCTGGGTGGGAGGGTAAGCTGTGAGGAGGATGTCGTGAAACTCCAGTACGATTTGGACAGGTTGGGTGATTGGGCAGAAACATGGCAAATGCACTATAATGTGGATAAATGTGAGGTTATCCACTTTGGTGGCAAAAACAGGAAGGCAGATTATTATTTGAATGGCAATAGATTGGGAGAAGGGGAAGTGCAAAGAGACCTGGGTGTCCTTGTGCACCAGTCGCTGAAGGTAAGCATGCAGGTGCAGCAGACGGTTAAGAAGGCAATACTGGAAAGTGTGAGGTTATGCACTTTGGCAGGAAAAATCGTAGAGCAAGTTATTATCTTAATGGCAAGAAACTGGAAAGTACTGTAGTACAAAGGGATCTGGGGGTCCTGGTGCACGAAACTCAAAAAGTCAGTATGCAGGTGCAGCAAGTGATTAAGAAGGCCAATGGAATGTTGGCTTTTATTGCTAGGGGGATGGAATATAAAAACAGGGAGGTATTGCTGCAGTTGTACAAGGTATTGGTGAGACCGCACCTGGAATACTGCATACAGTTTTGGTGTCCATACTTAAGAAAAGACATACTTGCTCTCGAGTCAGTACAAAGAAGGTTCACTCGGTTAATCCCGGGGATGAGGGGGTGGTCATATGAGGAGAGGTTGAGTAGATTGGGACTCTACTCATTGGAGTTCAGAAGAATGAGAGGCGATCTTATTGAAACATATAAGATTGTGAAGGGGCTTGATCAGGTGGATGCGGTGAGGATGTTCCCAATGATGGGTGAAACTAGAACTAGGGGGCATAATCTTAAAATAAGGGGCTGCTCATTCAAAACTGAGATGAGGAGAAACTTCTTCACTCAGAGGGTGGTAGGTTTGTGGAATTTGCTGCCCCAGAAAGCTGTGGAAGCTACATCATTAAATAAATTTAAAACAGAAATAGATAGTTTCCTAGAAGTAAAGGGAATTAAGGGTTACGGGGAGCGGGCAGGAAATTGGACATGAGTCTAGGTTCAGAATGGTCATGGCCCTGTGGGTAGTGGAGTGGGCCCAGGGGCCGTGTAGCCTTGTTCTGCTCCTACTGTGTTCTAATTCTGTGTTAGATTTCAGGAGATGGTTTTATTCCTGTTCCTGGCTGGGGTGGAGATCGCCTTTACAGAAGGTAAGTACTGTAGAAAATATAGGGACAGAGTGATCTCCTGGAAGAATTTCGATCGCCTAGATGGGTCGGAGAGGAATTTCCCAGATTTTTTTCTCCCAAATTGGCCATTGGGTCTTTATCTGGTTTTTCGCCTCTCCCGGGAGATCACATGGGTTCGGGTGGATGCAGAGTGATAGAAGATTTGAGGTTAGGATCAGATCAGCCATGATCTTATTGAATGGTGGAGCAGGCTCGAGGGGCCGATTGGCCTACTCCTGCTCCTATTTCTTATGTTCTTATGTTCAAATGGTATGTTGGCCTTCGTAGCGAGAGGGTTCGAGTACAAGAACAAGGATGTCTTGCTGCAGTTGTACAGGGCCTTGGTGAGACCACACCTTGAGTATTGTGTGCAGTTTTGGTCACCTTACCTGAGGAAGGACATTCTTGCCATGGAGGGAGTGCAGCGAAGATTCACCAGGATGATACCTGGGATGGCAGGAATGACGTACGAGGAGAGATTGTGTCGATTGGTCTTATACTCACTGGAGATTAAAAGAATGAGAGGGGATCTCATCGAAACCTATAAAATTCTGTCAGGCCTGTGTAGTGATCAATAGCATGTCATTCTATAGTGAACACTAGGTGGAGCTGTGTAGAGCTGTATATAGCTGTATGTTTAAGACTACATTACCCATGAGGCACTAGGCTACCTAGAAGGCAACAGTCAAGATGGCAGCCTGCACACAGCACACATGGAAGCCTCTACAGATACTGTACCCAGAGAACGTGTATTGAATAAATAACTAGCTAGAAGGTAGCTGTGTTCATAATAAGAATGTCTAGTTATTAATGAACATAACATGGTACCAGGAGTGGGGTGAAGATCTGCTGAAAATTGTGAAAAGCGACATGGAGAATTTGAAGCCACCAGGAGGTTTGAATCTCGAGGGAAATGTCGACTACAATTGGTGGATTTTTAAACAACAATTCGAACTCTACATTGCAGCCATCGGATTCGGTACAAAGCCAAACGCAAGGAAGATAGCGTTGCTGCTTACGGTTGCAGGCCCACAGGCGATAGAGGTAATTAATACATTTGTATTTAATCCAGCGGAGAACAGAGAAAAATTAGAAGATGTGCTAAAAAAATTTGATGCACATTGCTCTCCCAAAAAGAATGAGACGTATGAAAGATACATCTTCCGTTCTCGGACACAGCAACAAAATGAGACTTTTGTTAGCTTTATAACTGATCTGAAACTGAAAGCACAGACATGTAATTTCTCTGAGCTCAAAGCATCCATGATTCGTGACCAGATTGTGTTCGGTATTCATGATAAAAAAGTCAGGGAACGTCTGTTGAGAGAAACCGAACTAAATTTGGAAAATGCAGTGAAAATATGCAAAGCCAGCGAGCTAGCTCAAAAGCACGCGAAGACTTTCAGTGAAATCAATAATGATGCGAATGTAATGAGTGATAATGCTGCTGTCGGTGCTGTGTCCTACAAGGGGAAGAAACGTGGGCAGAACAGAAATGAAAAGCAATCGGAGGATGAAATTTTTAATTGTAAACGCTGTGGTTACAAACACCAGTTAAGACAATGCCCAGCGTTTGGAAAAATGTGCACAATGTGTAATGGAAAGAATCACTTTGCCAAACAATGCTTTTCAAAAGTAAAAATGACGAAAGGGCAACGAGTTAATGTGATTGAGGACACTGATGCAAGTGAGACATTTTTTGTAGGAATGGTGTCATGTGACGATATCAAAAAAGATACAGAAAATGTGCAGCCCTCAGAAATAGACAATGCTGAACATAAAGTTAATGCAGTAAAAGAGGACAAATGGATGATCCCACTGCAGATAAATGGAGCATTAGTTACATTGAAACTGGACACTGGGGCAAAAGCAAACTTAATCAGTATGAGTGACATTAACAATATGAAAGAAAAGCCCAAAATACAGGAGAAGTCAGTACTACTGAAGGACTATAATGGACAGAAAATAGATAGCTTAGGTGTATGCAGACTTAAAGTGACAGTCAAAGACAAAGTGCATCATCTCATGTTTTCTGTTGTGGCTGAAAGGCTTGATTCACTACTGGGTGACAAAGCTTGTGAGGACTTAGAACTGGTCAAAAGAGTCCACCGTATAAACTGTGCCATAAGCAGACCAGATGACTCGGTGGATTCTGTAGTGAATAATTTCCAGGATGTGTTCAAAGGATTTGGAGTTCTACCATTCACTTACAAGATCCAGCTAAAGGAGGATGCTCAGCCAGTGGTACATGCTCCATGGAGAGTTCCAGCACCCCTGCGTGACCGGCTCAAGAATGAACTGGACAGAATGACCACACTAGGAGTCATCAGGAAAGTCGAAGAGCCAACAGACTGGGTTAACTCCATGGTATGTGTAAAGAAAAAGAACAATGATCTAAGAATATGCATGGATCCAAAGGACTTAAATGCAAACATAAAACGTGAACACTACCAGATTCCCAAGCGAGAAGAAATCACCAGTGAAATGTCAGGTGCCAGATACTTTACAAAGCTCGATGCCTCACAAGGATTTTGGCAACTAAAACTGGATGAATAGAGCACCAAATACTGTACCTTTAACACACCATTTGGCAGGCATTGTTTCCTCAGAATGCCTTTCGGGATAATATCTGCATCTGAAATCTTTCATAGAGCGATGGAACACATAATTGAAGGTCTGGAAGGAGTTCGGGTCTATGTTGATGACATCATCATCTGGGGCTCCACACTGAAAGAACACAATGAGAGACTGACTAAAGTGCTACAGAGCATACGCTGGAATGGACTGAAGCTCAACAAAGCCAAGTGTCAGTTTGGCGTCCAGGAAGTCACTTTCCTAGGAGATAATCTATCTGGTAAAGGAATAGAGCCAGATATGGAAAAAGTAAACGCCGTACTCAACATGCCCCGACCCACTGACAAAAAAGGAGTGCTACGCATCATGGGGATGATAAACTTCATTGGAAAGTTCATTCCTAACTTGTCAGCCAAGACAGCCTGTCTGCGAGACCTGCTACATAAAACAAATGAGTTCGCATGGACAGAAAGACATGAACAAGAGTGGATAAACCTCAAAACAGTGCTGACAACCACACCTGTACTCACCTTCTTTGACCCAACCAAAAGAATCAAAGTGTCAACGGATGCATCAAAAGATGGCCTAGGTGCGGTCTTGCTACAAGCAGATGGTGAAGATTGAAAGCCTGTTGCCTATGCCTCCAGGTCTATGACTGATACTGAGTGTCGATACGCCCAGATTGAAAAGGAATGTCTAGGCTTGGTAGTTGGACTAGAAAAGTTTCATGGCTATATATGGACTTCCCACCTTCACAGTTGAGACAGACCACAGCCCTCTGGTTGCCATCATTAAAAAAAACCTGAATGAGATGTCTCCAAGGATTCAACGACTCATGATGAAGCTGCAAAGATATGACTTTGAACTGATCTACACACCAGGCAAATACATAGTGTTAGCAGATGCACTATCCCGAGCACCCACAATGAGTCATGTGAGCTCTACTGAAGAAGACGTGGATGTTCATGTGAGTATGGTCACTGCTGCGCTGCCCATGTCAGACACAAAATCAAAGCAAATAGCAGAAGAAACAGTAAATGATACAGTATTACAAACAGTAATAGAGAACATTCATCATGGTTGGCCAAAAGGTTCCTGTCCAAAATATTTTCACATAAGGTCAGAATTGAGTGTCGCAAGTGGACTATTACTAAAACAGAACAGAATAGTCATTCCACAGGCTCTACGTCAAGACATGCTCAAAAGGATTCATGAGGGACACCTCGGAATTGAAAAATGCAAAAGGAGAGCAAGAGACACTGTTTATTGGCCTGGTATAAATAAGGACATTGATAACATGATAGGCAAATGTGAGACATGTCAGAAACACCAAAACAAACAAGCAAAGGAACCAATGATAGCAGCTGACATACCAACAGCAGTATGGCAAAAGGTTGGTATGGACCTTTTTCATTTAAATGGTAAAGACTATCTAATAGTGATTGACTACTATTCTAACTATCCTGAGATGGCGCTGCTCTCAAGCACCACAGCAAGCAGTGTCATAATGCATGTGAAATCCATCTTCGCCAGACATGGAATTCCCAGGATTGCCGTTAGCGACAATGGTCCGTGCTTCAACTGTAAGGAGTGGCAACAGTTTGCAGCACATTATAACTTTCAGCACATCACATCCAGTCCTTTGTATGCTCAGTCGAATGGTAAGGCAGAGAAAGGTGTTCAAGTTCTCAAGCAGCTACTGAAGAAAGCGACAGAAAGCAAGTCTGATCCTTATCTCGCCCTGCTGAGCTACCGAGCCTCACCTTTAGACTGTGGTTCTTCACCTGCTGAACTACTAATGGGTCGCAAGTTGCGCACCACGCTACCCTGCTGTGCAAAAGAACAGCAAAGTGAGGAACTGAGACAGAGACTTCAACTGTTAAAGCTGAAACAGAAATCATACTATGACAAGTCATCCAAAACTCTAAAACCATTGACAAAGGATGATGTTGTCAGGATTGAGGATCCAGATGCATGGAACAGGAAAGCTACAGTTCTTGAGGAAGTAGGACCAAGGTCATACACTGTTAGAACTGAGGAAGGACAGATTCTCAGGAGGAACCGCCGTTCCCTCCTAAAAACACAAGACACTATTCAAGACCAGATTGATGACAATGCCACAACTGCATCTTGTCATTCAACGCCAGAACAATCTCATGAAGACACATCAGACTTACCCGTGTTGAGAAGATCCACATGTGAAGTAAAAGAGCCTGATAGACTTAATCTTTGAGTACAATGTAAAGCTTTGAAAATGTGTTGACTGTTTTGAAAATGTTTATGTTTATAGAGCACTAACAAAAGTGTTACTGATATTATCTTTATTGTTTTCTTGAAAGTTGATTGATATTGATTTTGTTAAACCTCAAAGAAAGGGGGATGTAGTGATCAATAGCATGTCATTCTATAGTGGACACTAGGTGGAGCTGTGTAGAGCTGTATATAGCTGTATGTTTAAGACTACATTACCCATGAGGCACCAGGCTACCCAGAAGGCAAAAGTCAAGATGGCAGCCTGCACACAGGAGCACACATGGAAGCCTCTACAGATACTGTACCTAGAGAACGTGTACTGAATAAATAACTAGCTAGAAGCTAGCTGTGTTCATAATAAGAATGTCTAGTTATTAATGAACATAACAGCCTGGACAGACTAGATGCAGAAAGGATGTTCCTGATGGTCAGGGAGTCCAGAAACAGGGGTCACAGTCTAAGGATAAGGGGTAAGCCATTTAGGACAGAGATGAGGAGGAATTTTTTCACCCAGAGAGTGGTGAACCTGTGGAATTCTCTACCACAGAAGGCAGTTGAGGCCAATTCATTAAATATATTCAAGAAGGAGTTGGATATATTTCTTGAGGCTAAAGGGATCAAGGGATATGGGGAAAGGCAGGGACAGGGTACTGAATTTGGATGATCAGCCATGATCTCATTGAATGGCGGAGCAGGCTCGAAGGGTCGAATGGCCGACTCCTGCTCCAATCTTCTATGATTCTATGTTTCACCCATTTAATCTCCTCCCACAGTCCATGTACACTCTCCCCTATCATGGACTCTCCCCTATCAGAGACTCTACCCACCCATTTAACCTCCTCCCACACCCCATGAACACTCTCCCCTATCACGGATTCTACCCACCCATTTAATCTCCTTCCACAGCCCATGTACACTGTCCCTATCACAGACACTACCCACCCATTTAATCAACTCCCACAGCGCATGTACACTCTCCGCTATCATGGACTCTACCCACCCATTTATTCTCCTCCCACAGCCCGCGGACACTCTCCCCTATCATGGACTCTACCCACCCATTTAATCTCTTCCCACAGCCCATGTACACTCTCTCCTATCACGGACTATACCCACCCATTTAATCTCCAACAGCCCATGGACACTCTCCCCTATCATGGACTCTACCCACCCATTTAATCTCCTCCCACAGCCCATGGACACTCTCCCCTATCACGGACTCGACCCACCCATTTAATCTCCTCCCACAGCCCATGGACACTCTCCCCTATCATGGACTCTACCCACCCATTTAATCTCCTCCCACAGCCCATGGACACTCTCCCCTATCACGGACTCTACCCACCCATTTAATCTCCTCCCACAGCCCATTGGCACTCTCCCCTATCATGGACTCTACCCACCCATTTAATCTCCTCCCACAGCCCATGTACACTCTCCCCTATCACGGACTCTACCCACCCATTCAATCTCCTCCCACAGCCCATGTACACTCTCCCCTATCACTGACTCTACCCACCCATTTAATCTCCTCCCACAGCCCATGGACACTCTCCCCTATCATGGACTCGACCCACCCATTTAATCTCCTCCCACAGCCCATGTACACTCTCCCCTATCATGGACTCCACCCACCCATTTAATCTCCTCCCACAGCCCATGTACACTCTCCCCTATCACAGACGCTACCCACCCATTTAATCTCCTCCCATAGCCCATGTACACTCTCCCCTATCAGAGACTCGACCCACCCATTTAATCTCCTCCCACAGCCCGTGCACACTCTCCCCTATCATGGACTCTGCCCACCCATTTAATCTCCTCTCACAGCCCATGTACACTCTTCCCTATCACGGACTCTACCCACCCATTGAATCTCCTCCCACAGCCCATGTACACTCTTCCCTATCACGGACTCTACCCACCCATTTAATCTCCACCCACAGCCCATGTACACTCTTCCCTATCACAGACTCTACCCACCCATTTAATCTCCACCCACAGCCCATGTACACTCTTCCCTATCACAGACTCTACCCACCCATTGAATCTCCTCCCACAGCCCATGTACACTCTTCCCTATCACGGACTCTACCCACCCATTTAATCTCCTCCCACAGCCCATGTACACTCTCCCCTATCATGGACTCTACCCACCCATTTAATCTCCTCCCACTGCCCATGTACACTCTTCCCTATCACGGACTCTACCCACCCATTTAATCTCCTCCCACAGCCCATGGACACTCTCCCCTATCACGGACTCTACCCACCCATTTAATCTCCACCCACAGCCCATGTACACTCTCCCCTATCACGGACTCTACCCACCCATTTAATCTCCTCCCACTGCCCATGTACACTCTTCCCTATCACGGACTCTCCCCACCCATTTAATCTCCTCCCACAGCCCATGTACACTCTCCCCTATCACGGACACTACCCACCCATTTAATCTCCTCTCACAGCCCACGTACACTCTTCCCTATCACGGACTCTACCCACCCATTTAAACTCCACCCACAGTCCATGTACACTCTCCCTATCACGGACTCTACCCACCCATTCAATCTCCACCCACAGCCCATGTACACTCTCCCCTATCATGGACTCTACCCACCCATTCAATCTCCACCCACAGCCCATGTACACTCTCCCCTATCATGGACTCTACCCACCCATTCAATCTCCACCCACAGCCCATGTACACTCTCCCCTATCATGGACTCTACCCACCCATTCAAACTCCTCCCACAGCCCATGTACACTCTTCCCTATCATGAACTCTACCCACCCATTTAATCTCCCCCCACAGTCCATGTACACTCTCCCCTATCACAGACTCTACCCACCCATTTAATCTCCTCCCACAGCCCATGGACACTCGCCCCTATCATGGACTCTACCCACCCATTTAATCTCCTCCCACAGTCCATGTACACTCTCCCCTATCACAGACTCTACCCACCCATTTAATCTCCTCCCACAGCCCATGTACACTCTCCCCTATCACAGACTCTACCCACCCATTTAATCTCCTCCCACAGCCCATGTACACTCTCCCCTATCATGGACTCTGCCCACCCATTTAATCTCCTCCCACAGCCCATGTACACTCTCCCCTATCACGGACTCTACCTACCCATTTAATCACCTCCCATAGCCCATGTACACTCTCCCCTATCACAGACTCTACCCACCCATTTAATCTCCTCCCACAGCCCGGGGACACTCTCCCCTATCACAGACACTACCCACCCATTTAATCTCCTCCCACAGCGCATGTACACTCTCCGCTATCATGGACTCTAGCCACCCATTTAATCTCCTCCCACAGCCCGCGGACACTCTCCCCTATCATGGACTCTACCCACCCATTTAATCTCTTCCCACAGCCCATGTACACTCTCTCCTATCACGGACTCTACCCACCCATTGAATCTCCTCCCACAGCCCATGTACACTCTTCCCTATCACGGACTCTACCCACCCATTCAATCTCCTCCTACAGTCCATGGACACTCTCCCCTATCACGGACTCTACCCACTCATTTAATCTCCAACAGCCCATGGACACTCTCCCCTATCATGGACTCTACCCACGCATTTAATCTCCTCCCACAGCCCATGTACACTCTCCCCTATCATGGACTCTACCTGTTAAGTCTGTGAGTTGTTCAAGTAATTAATACTCAGACTTAATCAGTAACAATAAAACAGGTCTTTACTGGTTGGAGGTAGGGACTACACTGAATACAAGATTACTGCACAGTGCTTATATACCGGTGTGTTCACCCCCGGTATTACGTCTACAGCAGCCTGAGAAAGTAGTACATCTCTTAAGGTGGAACAGGCTTAAGCTCTCTTAAGGTGGAACAGGTTACATACACAACACTCCTCCCTTCTTAGCTTTATAGTCATCCCCCCCCATTTAACATAACGTAATAACATATATATATATATAACTTCATGTTTAACGTAACATATCACAGATTCAGTCTCTGCGGAAAACAGTTCACAGATTCAATGTCTGTGGTGTAGTCGGTTCACGTTACTCATTCAATAGTCCTTTCATGGATTTAACAGCTTGAACTTCTGAACTGATTTGGCTCCGTTCGGAGGGACCACGTGTGTGATCTGGTAGAGGTGATAATGGTTCAGATGGGTCATCTTCTGTTTTTACTTTTCCTTTTCTGCTTCTTGGAGACTCTCTGGGCTCCATTGTCAGCTGCCACAGCTGCCAGCTGCATGCGCAGTTCCTCCTTCTCTTCCTCCTGTTTCCGTCGTAGAGCCAGCTTCTCCCGATGTTCCGTAGACTTTTGGTGCTCCTCCATGATTTCTGCACTTTGGGAGTCGAAGTTACAAGCTGGGCAGGACAGGACATCGTAATATTCGGTGTCGTCCACCAGGTCATGGTAATATTCAGTGTCGTCCTGAGCTAGACCAGTGAGAGGGTCGTCTATTTCCTCCATACCCAGCTGGACGTTAGCCAGCTCTTGTTCCAAATCCAGACATCTTTCCTGAAGAGACTTCTTCATGTGTACCTCTGCATCCAGCTTTTTCTGGGCTTTCAGCAAATCGTTTACCAGTGACCTCATTTGTGATTTTAATACTTCAACTTCCTTTGGAGATTGATTGATCGGACTATGCAATCCCTCTACCGGAGCAGCTGCTTCAGCGGTCTGTTGTTCTACATTGACGTGAGTCAGCGTACTTTTGGCATCCAATGGCTGATCTGTTGCAGTCGTTTCAGTCTGTGTCGTCACATCAGCCATCTCAATGACTTTTGAGAGCTCCGAACCCTTTTCCTTTGAAGATCGCAGCTCGTGTTCAAGTTTTTCCCATTTCAGAGTCTTGTCCCTCAGCATATGAAGGAGTTGGCTGACCGTTAACTCTTCTGACACCAGATTATGGCACGCACCTTCAGAACCTGAATCAGCTTTGATTCGTTCGGCCTCCTCGCGCAGATGGTTGGTGTGCTCCTGCTCCATTTTCTCCATCAGTTGCTTCTGTTGCCTTTCCAGATTCTCCCACTCTGTAACAAAGAACTTTTTTATTTTATTCATCTCTTGCTCAAAACGGCGAATCATTTGTTCTAATTGCTGTTGTAGTTTGAAATGGAGTTGAGTTCGAGCCCAGTGTCCCTCAAAAATGTGCATATCAGTAGACTTGACAGACTCAGAATTCTCTGTTAAACTATGTTGTTGTTGCTCAGTGGAATTCTGTGCTGAAACTTTGTCTTTTGCACATGGTTTGGTCTTACCATCATCAGTTCTAGAGTCTGGGCTGATTATCTGCACCGAGTTCTCACTCTTTATGGCTTTTAGCGAATGCCAGTCCATATTTATGTTTCTAAACCACTCCCGGCCTAGTAGTGGTGGACCTCCCTCCGGTAGCACATATAAGTCCATTATTTGACTTCCTTCGCCCTTGTTGGCCACTGCAACCTTTATTGTCCCGATGGGGTACACTCTCTGCCCCGTGTAGGTTGTCAATATAATCTCCGTATCCTGTAGGGGAATATGTTGGAATAACCTTCTGTAATCTTTCTTATTCATGACCGAAAATGCTGATCCAGTGTCCAATTCCATTTTTACTTGGACTCCTTCTATCTGAAGAGTAACCCAAATTGTCTGGAGGTCTGCACCCTTACCAACGTTGAGTACCCTTAAGCTAGCCAGTTCAATACTGCTTAAGCCAGCCAGTTCATTACTGCTAGCGTCTGAATCGGACTCCTGTTCGGCCACCTTGTGTACTTTTGCGTATTTTCCTTGCGGTGACTTCTTGTTGCTGGTCTTCTTCCCTGACCTGCATACTCTAGCTATATGTCCAAGCCTACCACAAGTTCTACATTCTTGGTTTTTAAACCAACACTGGTTCTGATCATGCGTTGTCTTTCCACAACGATAACATTTGCCAGAACTCACACCCAATTTGTGTGCACTGAGCTCCGGTGACCGTAGCTGCATTACTGCCATGCCTCTCGCTGCGGCTTCGTGTGCTGCTGCCATAGTGACCGCCTTCTCAAGCGTCAGCTCATTCTCCTCGAGCAGTCGCTTTTGTGTATCCTGTTTAAATAAACCACACACAAATTTGTCTCGTAGTGCATCTGTCAGTCCCGTTCCAAACTGGCAATATTTCGCTAATTTACGCAATTCCAGCAAATATTCAGCATTGCTTTCATGCTGTAGCTGCCTTCTGTCGTAAAATTTAAATCGTTCCGCTAGCATCAGCGGCGTGGGGTTTAGATGATCTTTCAGGACAGTAACAATCTCATCGAACGTCTTATCCGCCGGTTCATCTGGTGATAACAGGTGTTTCAATTGCCCGTATGTCTTCGCACCCATTAAATTTAATAATGTTAGAGCTTTATCTTGGTCACGAATTTTATTGGCCTTACAATAATTTTTTACTCTTTCAACATATATGGCCCAATCTTCGAGGTCACTATCAAAGGTACTAATATTCCCGTGTTTAGGCATTGTAGATTTGCAATTTCTCAGATTTTATTTTGTTTACTTGTTATCCAAGATGGCGGCTTCCCGCTCTTGCCGTCGTCCTCCGCCCACAAAATGGCGGTTTTCCCGCGCTTGGCGGTCTTCACCCGTCCCCCGACGCTGTCTCCCTTCAGCCCCCGAGTGCGGCCCTTATCAGCGGATGCGATCGATGGCCCGCGCTTTTCACCGCGGCTCTCGCACCTTGAGCTTCTGCAGCCGCCGCGCCTTTCAGTCTGAGTGCGGCCCTTATCGGTGGATGCAATCGATGGCCCGCGCTGCGCCCCTCACTTCAAAGCGGCCCGGCCCTTATCTGCCGATCGCTATCGCCCTGTACCTCTCTCTTCCCCAGTCCTGTCTTCTACTCCGGTTCACAAGCTGATGGAGGCTTCAGGGTCCGAATGCCTGTCGCTTCCAGTGGGGTGGTGAGTGGTGAGGTTTGAAACCTCTCTTCAACTGCCGTGGAATAACTGCCGCAGGGTAAGAATCTGACTCGTCGCCAGTGTTAAGTCTGTGAGTTGTTCAAGTAATTAATACTCAGACATAATCAGTAACAATAAAACAGGTCTTTACTGGTTGGAGGTAGGGACTACACTGAATACAAGATTACTGCACAGTGCTTATATACCGGTGTGTTCACCCCCGGTATTACGTCTACAGCAGCCTGAGAAAGTAGTACATCTCTTAAGGTGGAACAGGCTTAAGCTCTCTTAAGGTGGAACAGGTTACAGACACAACACTACCCACCCATTTAATCTCCTCCCACAGCCCATGTACACTCTCCCCTATCACAGACTCTACCCACCCATTTAATCTCCTCCCACAGCCCATGTACACTCTCCCCTATCACAGACTCTACCCACCCATTTAATCTCCTCCCATAGCCCATGTACACTCTCCCCTATCACAGACTCTACCCACCCATTTAATCTCCTCCCACAGCCCGTGCACACTCTCCCCTATCACGGACTCTACCCACCCATTTAACCTCCTCTCACAGCCCATGTACACTCTTCCCTATCAAGGACTCTACCCACCCATTTAATCTCCTCCCACAGCCCATGTACACTCTTCCCTATCACGGACTCTACCCACCCATTCAATCTCCACCCACAGCCCATGTACACTCTTCCCTATCACGGACTCTACCCACCCATTTAATCTCCTCCCACAGCCCATGTACACTCTCCCCTATCATGGACTCTATCCACCCATTTAATCTCTTCCCACAGCCCATGTACACTCTCCCCTATCATGGACTCTACCCACCCATTTAATCTCCTCCCACAGCCCATGTACACTCTTCCCTATCACGGACTCTACCCACCCATTTAATCTCCTCCCACAGCCCATGTACACTCTTCCCTATCACTGACTCTGCCCACCCATTTAATCTCCTCCCACAGCCCATGTACACTCTTCCCTATCACTGACTCTACCCACCCATTTAATCTCCTCCCACAGCCCATGTACACTCTCCCCTATCATGGACTCTACCCACCCATTTAATCTCCTCCCACAGCCCATGTACACTCTCCCCTATCACGGACTCTACCCACCCATTTAATCTCCCCCCACAGCCCACGTACACTCTCCCCTATCATGGACTCTACCCACCCATTTAATCTCCTCCCACAGCCCATGTACACTCTCCCCTATCACAGACTCTACCCACCAATTTAATCTCCCCCCACAGCCCATGTACACTCTCCCCTATCACAGACTCTACCCACCCATTTAATCTCCTCCCACAGCCCATGTACACTCTCCCCTATCACAGACTCTACCCACCCATTTAATCTCCTCCCACAGCCCATGGACACTCTCCCCTATCACGGACTCTACCCACCCATTTAATCTCCTCCCACAGCCCATGTACACTCTCTCCTATCACAGACTCTACCCACCCATTTAATCTCCTCCCACAGCCCATGTACACTCTCCCCTATCACAGACTCTACCCACCCATTTAATCTCCTCCCACAGCCCATGGACACTCTCCCCTATCACGGACTCTACCCACCCATTTAATCTCCTCCCACAGCCCATGTACACTCTCTCCTATCACGGACTCTACCCACCCATTTAATCTCCTCCCACAGCCCATGGACACTCTCCCCTATCATGGACTCTACCCACCCATTTAATCGCCACCCACAGCCCATGTACACTCTTCCCTATCACGGACTCTACCCACCCATATAAACTCCACCCACAGTCCATGTACACTCTCCCCTATCACGGACTCTACCCACCCATTCAATCTCCACCCACAGCCCATGTACACTCTTCCCTATCATGAACTCTACCCACCCATTCAATCTCCACCCACAGCCCATGTACACTCTCCCCTATCATGGACTCTACCCACCCATTTAATCTCCACCCACAGTCCATGTACACTCTCCCCTATCACGGACTCTACCCACCCATTTAATCTCCTCCCACAGCCCATGTACACTCTTCCCTATCATGAACTCTACCCACCCATTTAATCTCCCCCCACAGTCCATGTACACTCTCCCCTATCACAGACTCTACCCACCCATTTAATCTCCTCCCACAGCCCATGTACACTCTCCCCTATCACGGACTCTACCCACCCATTTAATCTCCTCCCACAGCCCATGTAAACTCTCCCCTATCACGGACTCTACCCACCCATTTAATCTCCTCCCACAGCCCATGGACACTCTCCCCTATCACGGACTCTACC
Source organism: Somniosus microcephalus (assembly GCF_052327205.1). Lineage (NCBI taxonomy): Eukaryota > Metazoa > Chordata > Chondrichthyes > Squaliformes > Somniosidae > Somniosus > Somniosus microcephalus. The sequence continues at coordinate 228,685,491 of NC_140998.1, forward strand.
CACCCATTTAATCTCCTCCCACAGCCCATGGACACTCTCCCCTATCACGGACTCTACCCACCCATTTAATCTCCTCCCACAGCCCATGTACACTCTCTCCTATCACAGACTCTACCCACCCATTTAATCTCCTCCCACAGCCCATGTACACTCTCCCCTATCACAGACTCTACCCACCCATTTAATCTCCTCCCACAGCCCATGGACACTCTCCCCTATCATGGACTCTACCCACCCATTTAATCTCCACCCACAGCCCATGTACACTCTTCCCTATCATGGACTCTACCCACCCATTTAATCTCCACCCACAGCCCATGTACACTCTTCCCTATCATGGACTCTACCCACCCATATAAACTCCACCCACAGTCCATGTACACTCTCCCCTATCACGGACTCTACCCACCCATTTAATCTCCTCCCACAGCCCATGTACACTCTCCCTATCACGGACTCTACCCACCCATTTAATCTCCTCCCACAGCCCATGTACACTCTTCCCTATCATGAACTCTACCCACCCATTTAATCTCCCCCCACAGTCCATGTACACTCTCCCCTATCACGGACTCTACCCACCCATTTAATCTCCTCCCACAGCCCATGGACACTCTCCCCTATCACGGACTCTACCCACCCATTCAATCTCCTCCCACAGCCCATGTACACTCTCCCCTATCACGGACTCTACCCACCCATTTAATCTGCTCCCACAGCCCGTGTACACTCTCCCCTATCACGGACTCTACCCACCCATTTAATCTCCTCCCACAGCCCATGTACACTCTCCCCTATCACGGACTCTACCCACCCATTTAATCTCCTCCCACAGCCCATGTACACTCTCCCCTATCACAGACTCTACCCACCCAGTTAATCTCCTCCCACAGCCCATGGACACTCTCCCCTATCATGGACTCTACCCACCCATTTAATCTCCTCCCACAGCCCGTGTACACTCTCCCCTATCATGGACTCTACCCACCCATTTAATCTCCCACAGCCCATGGACACTCTCCCCTATCATGGACTCTACCCACCCATTTAAGCTCCTCCCACAGCCCGTGTACACTCTCCCCTATCATGGACTCTACCCACCCATTTAATCTCCCACAGCCCATGGACACTCTCCCCTATCACAGACTCTACCCACCCATTTAATCTCCTCCCACAGCCTGTGTACACTCTCCCCTATCACGGACTCTACCCACCCATTTAATCTCCTCCCACAGCCCATGTACACTCTCCCCTATCAGGGACTCTACCCACCCATTGAATCTCCTCCCACAGCCCATGTACACTCTCCGCTATCATGGACTCTACCCACCCATTTAATCTCCTCCCACAGCCCATGGACACTCTCCCCTATCATGGACTCTACCCACCCATTTAATCTCCTCCCACAGCCCATGTACACTCTCCCCTATCATGGACTCTACCCACCCATTTAATCTCCTCCCACAGCCCGTGTACACTCTCCCCTATCACGGACTCTACCCACCCATTTAATCTCCTCCCACAGCCCATGTGCACTCTCCCCTATCACAGACTCTCCCCTCCCATTTAATCTCCTCCCACAGCCCATGTGCACTCTCCCCTATCACGTACTCTACCCACCCATTTAATCTCCTCCCACAGCTCGTGTACACTCTCCTCTATCACGGACTGTACCCACCCATTTAATCTCCTCCCACAGCTCATGTATACTCTCCCCTATCATGGACTCTACCCACACATTTAATCTCCTCCCACAGCCCGTGTACACTCTCCCCTATCATGGACTCTCCCCTCCCATTTAATCTCCTCCCACAGCCCATGTACACTCTCCCCTATCATGGACTCTACCCACTCATTTAATCTCCTCCCACAGCCCATGTACACTCTCCCCTATCATGGACTCTACCCACCCATTTAATCTCCTCCCACAGCCCATGGACACTCTCCCCTATCATGGACTCTACCCACACATTTAATCTCCTCCCACAGCCCGTGTACACTCT
>NC_140998.1:228710339-228774629 GCF_052327205.1 Somniosus microcephalus
TTTTGGAGTTTGGAGTTTTGTTTTTGGAGTTTGGAGTTTTTGGAGTTTGGAGTTTTTGGAATTTGGATTTTGGAGTTTTCGGAGTGCTTTGGAGTGATTTGGAGTGTTTTGGAGTATGTTTTGGACTGTTTTGAACTGTATTGGAGTGAGTTTTTGGAGTGTTTTTGAGTGTTTGGGAGTGCAAACACTCCAAACTGACCAAACACTCATCCACACACTCCAAACACTCCTCCAAACACTCCTCCAAACATTCCAAACACTCCAATCACCCCTCCAAACACTCCAGCAAATACTCCAAACTCTCCAAAAACCTACTCCAAACACTCGAAACACGCCTCCAAACACTCCAAATACTCCTCCAGACACTACTAACACTGCTCCAAACACTGCAAACAATCATCCAAACGCTCCAAACACTACTCCAAACACTCCAAACACTCCAACACTCCAAACACTCCAAACTCTCCTCCAAAACACTCCAAACACTCCTCCAAACACTCCAAACACTCCTCCAAAAACTCCAAACAATCCATCACTCCAAACACTCCAAGCACTCCTCCAAACACTCAAAACACTCCTCCAAACACTCGAAACACTCCAAACACTGCTCCAAACACTCCTCTAAAAACTCCAAACACTCCATCACTCCAAACACTCCAAACACTCCTCCAAACACTCCAAACACTGCAAACACTTTAACCACTCCTCGAAACACTCCAAACAATCCAATAACACCCAAACCTCCAAAATCAAAAACTCCTTTAACTGCAAACTCTTAAATCCCGCTCCAAATATTCCAAACTCTTAACCCAAATTTCCAAACTTGAAAACGCGAAACTCCATACTTCAAACACCCCAAAGTCCCAGCTCAAATCAGTGTTTGGGTGTGTTTCTATATGTTTTGGACTGTTTTGGAGTGTTCTGGAGCATTTTGCCGTGTTTTGGTGTGCAAAATGAGTTATGGAGTGTTTTGGGGTGTTTTGGAGCTTTGACTTTTTGGAGTTTGGAGTTTTGTTTTTGGAGTTTGGAGTTTTTGGAGTTTGGAGTTTTTGGAATTTGGATTTTGGAGTTTTCGGAGTGCTTTGGAGTGATTTGGAGTGTTTTGGAGTATGTTTTGGACTGTTTTGAACTGTTTTGGAGTGAGTTTTTGGAGTGTTTTTGAGTGTTTGGAAGTGCTGTGCAGTATTTGGGACTCCAAACACTCCAAACTGACCAAACACTCATCCACACACTCCAAACACTCCTCCAAACACTCCTCCAAACATTCCAAAGACTCCAAACACTACTCCAAACACTCCAAAAACTCCAACACTCCAAATATTCCAAACACACCAAACACGACTCAAAACACTCCAAACACTCGAAACACTCCAAACACTCCAATCACTAATCCAGACACTAGAGAAACTCTTCCAAACACTCCTCCAAACACTACAAGCACTCCAAACATTCCAAACACTCCTCCAAACACTCCTCCAAACATTCCAAACACTCCAAACACCCCTCCAAACACTCCAGCAAAGACTCCAAACTCTCCATAAACTACTCCAAACACTCGAAACACGCCTCCAAACACTCCAAATACTCCTCCAGACACTACCAGCACTGCTCCAAACACTGCAAACAATCATCCAAACGCTCCAAACACTACTCCAAACACTCCAAACACTCCAACACTCCAAACACTCCAAACTCTCCTCCAAACACTCGAAACACTCCCCCAAACACTCGAAACACTCCAAACACTCCTCCAAACACTCCTCCAAAAACTCCAAACACTCCATCACTCCAGCACTCCAAACACTCCTCCAAACACTCCAAACACTCCAAACACTTCAACCACTCCTCGAAACACTCCAAACAATCCAAAAACACCTAAATCCAAACCTCCAAAATCAAAAACTCCTTAAACTGCAAACATTCCAAACACTCCTCCAAACATTCCAAACACTCCAAACACTACTCCAAACACTCCAAAAACTCCAACACTCCAAACACTCCAAACACTCCAAACTGTCCAAACACTCATTCACACACTCCAAATACTCCTCCAAACACACCACCAAACACTCCAAACTCTCCAAAAACTACTCCAAACACTCCAAACACTCCTCCAAACACACCAAACACTCCTCCATACACTCCAAACAGTCCAAACACTCCATCACTCCAAACACTCCTCCAAACACTCCAACACTCCAAACAGTACTAACACTGCTCCAAACACTGCAAACTATCCTCCAAATGCTTCAAACACTACTCCAAACACTCCAAACACTCCAACACTCCAAACTCTCCTCCAAACACTCCAAACAGTCCTCCAAACACTCCAAACACTCCTCCAAAAGTTCCAAACACTCCATCACCCCAAGCACTCCAAACACTCCTGCAAACACTCCAAACACTCCAAAGACTTCAACCACTCACTCGAAACACTCCAAACAATCCAAAAACACCCAAACTTCCAAAAGCAAATACTCCTTAATCTGCAAACTCTTAAATCCCGCTCCAAATACTCCAAACTCCTAAACCCACATTTCCAAACTTGAAAACGCGAAACTCCATACTTCAAACACCCCAAAATCCCAGCTCAAATCAGTGTTTGGGTTTGTTTCTATATGTTTTGGACTGTTTTGGAGTGTTCTGGAGCATTTTGCCGTGTTTAATGTGCAAAATGAGTTATGGAGTGTTTTGGAGTGTTTCGAATTGTTTTGGAGTATTTAGGACTGTTTTGGAATGTTTTGAAGTGTTTTGGTATGCTTTTGAGTTATGGAGTTGTTTCGAGTGTTTTGGAGTTAGCTGTTTTTGGCGTTTGGAGTTTTCAGTTTTTGGAGCTTTGACTTTTTGGAGTTTGGAGTTTTGTTTTTGGAGTTTGGAGTTTTTGGAGTTTGGAGTTTTTGGAATTTGGATTTTGGAGTTTTCGGAGTGCTTTGGAGTGATTTGGAGTGTTTTGGAGTATGTTTTGGACTGTTTTGAACTGTATTGGAGTGAGTTTTTGGAGTGTTTTTGAGTGTTTGGGAGTGCAAACACTCCAAACTGACCAAACACTCATCCACACACTCCAAACACTCCTCCAAACACTCCTCCAAACATTCCAAACACTCCAATCACCCCTCCAAACACTCCAGCAAATACTCCAAACTCTCCAAAAACCTACTCCAAACACTCGAAACACGCCTCCAAACACTCCAAATACTCCTCCAGACACTACTAACACTGCTCCAAACACTGCAAACAATCATCCAAACGCTCCAAACACTACTCCAAACACTCCAAACACTCCAACACTCCAAACACTCCAAACTCTCCTCCAAAACACTCCAAACACTCCTCCAAACACTCAAAACACTCCTCCAAACACTCGAAACACTCCAAACACTGCTCCAAACACTCCTCTAAAAACTCCAAACACTCCATCACTCCAAACACTCCAAACACTCCTCCAAACACTCCAAACACTGCAAACACTTTAACCACTCCTCGAAACACTCCAAACAATCCAATAACACCCAAACCTCCAAAATCAAAAACTCCTTTAACTGCAAACTCTTAAATCCCGCTCCAAATATTCCAAACTCTTAACCCAAATTTCCAAACTTGAAAACGCGAAACTCCATACTTCAAACACCCCAAAGTCCCAGCTCAAATCAGTGTTTGGGTGTGTTTCTATATGTTTTGGACTGTTTTGGAGTGTTCTGGAGCATTTTGCCGTGTTTTGGTGTGCAAAATGAGTTATGGAGTGTTTTGGGGTGTTTTGGAGCTTTGACTTTTTGGAGTTTGGAGTTTTGTTTTTGGAGTTTGGAGTTTTTGGAGTTTGGAGTTTTTGGAATTTGGATTTTGGAGTTTTCGGAGTGCTTTGGAGTGATTTGGAGTGTTTTGGAGTATGTTTTGGACTGTTTTGAACTGTTTTGGAGTGAGTTTTTGGAGTGTTTTTGAGTGTTTGGAAGTGCTGTGCAGTATTTGGGACTCCAAACACTCCAAACTGACCAAACACTCATCCACACACTCCAAACACTCCTCCAAACACTCCTCCAAACATTCCAAAGACTCCAAACACTACTCCAAACACTCCAAAAACTCCAACACTCCAAATATACCAAACACACCAAACACGACTCAAAACACTCCAAACACTCGAAACACTCCAAACACTCCAATCACTAATCCAGACACTAGAGAAACTCTTCCAAACACTCCTCCAAACACTACAAGCACTCCAAACATTCCAAACACTCCTCCAAACACTCCTCCAAACATTCCAAACACTCCAAACACCCCTCCAAACACTCCAGCAAAGACTCCAAACTCTCCATAAACTACTCCAAACACTCGAAACACGCCTCCAAACACTCCAAATACTCCTCCAGACACTACCAGCACTGCTCCAAACACTGCAAACAATCATCCAAACGCTCCAAACACTACTCCAAACACTCCAAACACTCCAACACTCCAAACACTCCAAACTCTCCTCCAAACACTCGAAACACTCCCCCAAACACTCGAAACACTCCAAACACTCCTCCAAACACTCCTCCAAAAACTCCAAACACTCCATCACTCCAGCACTCCAAACACTCCTCCAAACACTCCAAACACTCCAAACACTTCAACCACTCCTCGAAACACTCCAAACAATCCAAAAACACCTAAATCCAAACCTCCAAAATCAAAAACTCCTTAAACTGCAAACATTCCAAACACTCCTCCAAACATTCCAAACACTCCAAACACTACTCCAAACACTCCAAAAACTCCAACACTCCAAACACTCCAAACACTCCAAACTGTCCAAACACTCATTCACACACTCCAAATACTCCTCCAAACACACCACCAAACACTCCAAACTCTCCAAAAACTACTCCAAACACTCCAAACACTCCTCCAAACACACCAAACACTCCTCCATACACTCCAAACAGTCCAAACACTCCATCACTCCAAACACTCCTCCAAACACTCCAACACTCCAAACAGTACTAACACTGCTCCAAACACTGCAAACTATCCTCCAAATGCTTCAAACACTACTCCAAACACTCCAAACACTCCAACACTCCAAACTCTCCTCCAAACACTCCAAACAGTCCTCCAAACACTCCAAACACTCCTCCAAAAATTCCAAACACTCCATCACCCCAAACACTCCAAACACTCCTGCAAACACTCCAAACACTCCAAAGACTTCAACCACTCACTCGAAACACTCCAAACAATCCAAAAACACCCAAACTTCCAAAAGCAAATACTCCTTAATCTGCAAACTCTTAAATCCCGCTCCAAATACTCCAAACTCCTAAACCCACATTTCCAAACTTGAAAACGCGAAACTCCATACTTCAAACACCCCAAAATCCCAGCTCAAATCAGTGTTTGGGTTTGTTTCTATATGTTTTGGACTGTTTTGGAGTGTTCTGGAGCATTTTGCCGTGTTTAATGTGCAAAATGAGTTATGGAGTGTTTTGGAGTGTTTCGAATTGTTTTGGAGTATTTAGGACTGTTTTGGAATGTTTTGAAGTGTTTTGGTATGCTTTTGAGTTATGGAGTTGTTTCGAGTGTTTTGGAGTTAGCTGTTTTTGGCGTTTGGAGTTTTCAGTTTTTGGAGCTTTGACTTTTTGGAGTTTGGGGTTTTGTTTTTGGAGTTTGGAGTTTTTGGAGTTTGGAGTTTTTGGAATTTGGATTTTGGAGTTTTCGGAGTGCTTTGGAGTGATTTGGAGTGTTTTGGAGTATGTTTTGGACTGTTTTGAACTGTATTGGAGTGAGTTTTTGGAGTGTTTTTGAGTGTTTGGGAGTGCAAACACTCCAAACTGACCAAACACTCATCCACACACTCCAAACACTCCTCCAAACACTCCTCCAAACATTCCAAACACTCCAATCACCCCTCCAAACACTCCAGCAAATACTCCAAACTCTCCAAAAACCTACTCCAAACACTCGAAACACGCCTCCAAACACTCCAAATACTCCTCCAGACACTACTAACACTGCTCCAAACACTGCAAACAATCACCCAAACGCTCCAAACACTACTCCAAACACTCCAAACACTCCAACACTCCAAACACTCCAAACTCTCCTCCAAAACACTCCAAACACTCCTCCAAACACTCCAAACACTCCTCCAAAAACTCCAAACAATCCATCACTCCAAACACTCCAAGCACTCCTCCAAACACTCAAAACACTCCTCCAAACACTCGAAACACTCCAAACACTGCTCCAAACACTCCTCTAAAAACTCCAAACACTCCATCACTCCAAACACTCCAAACACTCCTCCAAACACTCCAAACACTGCAAACACTTTAACCACTCCTCGAAACACTCCAAACAATCCAATAACACCCAAACCTCCAAAATCAAAAACTCCTTTAACTGCAAACTCTTAAATCCCGCTCCAAATATTCCAAACTCTTAACCCAAATTTCCAAACTTGAAAACGCGAAACTCCATACTTCAAACACCCCAAAGTCCCAGCTCAAATCAGTGTTTGGGTGTGTTTCTATATGTTTTGGACTGTTTTGGAGTGTTCTGGAGCATTTTGCCGTGTTTTGGTGTGCAAAATGAGTTATGGAGTGTTTTGGGGTGTTTTGGAGCTTTGACTTTTTGGAGTTTGGAGTTTTGTTTTTGGAGTTTGGAGTTTTTGGAGTTTGGAGTTTTTGGAATTTGGATTTTGGAGTTTTCGGAGTGCTTTGGAGTGATTTGGAGTGTTTTGGAGTATGTTTTGGACTGTTTTGAACTGTTTTGGAGTGAGTTTTTGGAGTGTTTTTGAGTGTTTGGAAGTGCTGTGCAGTATTTGGGACTCCAAACACTCCAAACTGACCAAACACTCATCCACACACTCCAAACACTCCTCCAAACACTCCTCCAAACATTCCAAAGACTCCAAACACTACTCCAAACACTCCAAAAACTCCAACACTCCAAATATTCCAAACACACCAAACACGACTCAAAACACTCCAAACACTCGAAACACTCCAAACACTCCAATCACTAATCCAGACACTAGAGAAACTCTTCCAAACACTCCTCCAAACACTACAAGCACTCCAAACATTCCAAACACTCCTCCAAACACTCCTCCAAACATTCCAAACACTCCAAACACCCCTCCAAACACTCCAGCAAAGACTCCAAACTCTCCATAAACTACTCCAAACACTCGAAACACGCCTCCAAACACTCCAAATACTCCTCCAGACACTACCAGCACTGCTCCAAACACTGCAAACAATCATCCAAACGCTCCAAACACTACTCCAAACACTCCAAACACTCCAACACTCCAAACACTCCAAACTCTCCTCCAAACACTCGAAACACTCCCCCAAACACTCGAAACACTCCAAACACTCCTCCAAACACTCCTCCAAAAACTCCAAACAATCCATCACTCCAGCACTCCAAACACTCCTCCAAACACTCCAAACACTCCAAACACTTCAACCACTCCTCGAAACACTCCAAACAATCCAAAAACACCTAAATCCAAACCTCCAAAATCAAAAACTCCTTAAACTGCAAACACTCCAAACACTCCTCCAAACATTCCAAACACTCCAAACACTACTCCAAACACTCCAAAAACTCCAACACTCCAAACACTCCAAACACTCCAAACTGTCCAAACACTCATTCACACACTCCAAATACTCCTCCAAACACACCACCAAACACTCCAAACTCTCCAAAAACTACTCCAAACACTCCAAACACTCCTCCAAACACGCCAAACACTCCTCCATACACTCCAAACAGTCCAAACACTCCATCACTCCAAACACTCCTCCAAACACTCCAACACTCCAAACAGTACTAACACTGCTCCAAACACTGCAAACTATCCTCCAAATGCTTCAAACACTACTCCAAACACTCCAAACACTCCAACACTCCAAACTCTCCTCCAAACACTCCAAACAGTCCTCCAAACACTCCAAACACTCCTCCAAAAATTCCAAACACTCCATCACCCCAAACACTCCAAACACTCCTGCAAACACTGCAAACACTCCAAAGACTTCAACCACTCACTCGAAACACTCCAAACAATCCAAAAACACCCAAACCTCCAAAAGCAAAAACTCCTTAATCTGCAAACTCTTAAATCCCGCTCCAAATACTCCAAACTCCTAAACCCACATTTCCAAACTTGAAAACGCGAAACTCCATACTTCAAACACCCCAAAATCCCAGCTCAAATCAGTGTTTGGGTGTGTTTCTATATGTTTTGGACTGTTTTGGAGTGTTCTGGAGCATTTTGCCGTGTTTAATGTGCAAAATGAGTTATGGAGTGTTTTGGAGTGTTTCGAATTGTTTTGGAGTATTTAGGACTGTTTTGGAATGTTTTGAAGTGTTTTGGTATGCTTTTGCGTTATGGAGTTGTTTCGAGTGTTTTGGAGCTAGCTGTTTTTGGCGTTTGGAGTTTTCAGTTTTTGGAGCTTTGACTTTTTGGAGTTTGGAGTTTTGTTTTTGGAGTTTGGAGTTTTTGGAGTTTGGAGTTTTTGGAATTTGGATTTTGGAGTTTTCGGAGTGCTTTGGAGTGATTTGGAGTGTTTTGGAGTATGTTTTGGACTGTTTTGAACTGTTTTGGAGTGAGTTTTTGGAGTGTTTTTGAGTGTTTGGAAGTGCTGTGCAGTATTTGGGACTCCAAACACTCCAAACTGACCAAACACTCATCCACACACTCCAAACACTCCTCCAAACACTCCTCCAAACATTCCAAAGACTCCAAACACTACTCCAAACACTCCAAAAACTCCAACACTCCAAATATTCCAAACACACCAAACACGACTCAAAACACTCCAAACACTCGAAACACTCCAAACACTCCAATCACTAATCCAGACACTAGAGAAACTCTTCCAAACACTCCTCCAAACACTACAAGCACTCCAAACATTCCAAACACTCCTCCAAACACTCCTCCAAACATTCCAAACACTCCAAACACCCCTCCAAACACTCCAGCAAAGACTCCAAACTCTCCATAAACTACTCCAAACACTCGAAACACGCCTCCAAACACTCCAAATACTCCTCCAGACACTACCACCACTACTCCAAACACTCCAAACACTCCAACACTCCAAACACTCCAAACTCTCCTCCAAACACTCGAAACACTCCCCCAAACACTCGAAACACTCCAAACACTCCTCCAAACACTCCTCCAAAAACTCCAAACACTCCATCACTCCAGCACTCCAAACACTCCTCCAAACACTCCAAACACTCCAAACACTTCAACCACTCCTCGAAACACTCCAAACAATCCAAAAACACCTAAATCCAAACCTCCAAAATCAAAAACTCCTTAAACTGCAAACATTCCAAACACTCCTCCAAACATTCCAAACACTCCAAACACTACTCCAAACACTCCAAAAACTCCAACACTCCAAACACTCCAAACACTCCAAACTGTCCAAACACTCATTCACACACTCCAAATACTCCTCCAAACACACCACCAAACACTCCAAACACTCCATCACTCCAGCACTCCAAACACTCCTCCAAACACTCCAAACACTCCAAACACTTCAACCACTCCTCGAAACACTCCAAACAATCCAAAAACACCTAAATCCAAACCTCCAAAATCAAAAACTCCTTAAACTGCAAACATTCCAAACACTCCTCCAAACATTCCAAACACTCCAAACACTACTCCAAACACTCCAAAAACTCCAACACTCCAAACACTCCAAACACTCCAAACTGTCCAAACACTCATTCACACACTCCAAATACTCCTCCAAACACACCACCAAACACTCCAAACTCTCCAAAAACTGCTCCAAACACTCCGAACACTCCTCCAAACACGCCAAACACTCCTCCATACACTCCAAACAGTCCAAACACTCCATCACTCCAAACACTCCTCCAAACACTCCAACACTCCAAACAGTACTAACACTGCTCCAAACACTGCAAACTATCCTCCAAATGCTTCAAACACTACTCCAAACACTCCAAACACTCCAACACTCCAAACTCTCCTCCAAACACTCCAAACAGTCCTCCAAACACTCCAAACATTCCTCCAAAAATTCCAAACACTCCATCACCCCAAACACTCCAAACACTCCTGCAAACACTCCAAACACTCCAAAGACTTCAACCACTCACTCGAAACACTCCAAACAATCCAAAAACACCCAAACCTCCAAAAGCAAAAACTCCTTAATCTGCAAACTCTTAAATCCCGCTCCAAATATTCCAAACTCCTAAACCCACGTTTCCAAACTTGAAAACGCGAAACTCCATACTTCAAACACCCCAAAATCCCAGCTCAAATCAGTGTTTGGGAGTGTTTCTATATGTTTTGGACTGTTTCGGAGTGTTCTGGAGCATTTTGCCGTGTTTAATGTGCAAAATGAGTTATGGAGTGTTTTGGAGTGTTTCGAATTGTTTTGGAGTATTTAGGACTGTTTTGGAATGTTTTGAAGTGTTTTGGTATGCTTTTGAGTTATGGAGTTGTTTCGAGTGTTTTGGAGTTAGCTGTTTTTGGCGTTTGGAGTTTTCTGTTTTTGGAGCTTTGACTTTTTGGAGTTTGGAGTTTTGTTTTTGGAGTTTGGAGTTTTTGGAGTTTGGAGTTTTTGGAATTTGGATTTTGGAGTTTTCGGAGTGCTTTGGAGTGATTTGGAGTGTTTTGGAGTATGTTTTGGACTGTTTTGAACTGTATTGGAGTGAGTTTTTGGAGTGTTTTTGAGTGTTTGGGAGTGCAAACACTCCAAACTGACCAAACACTCATCCACACACTCCAAACACTCCTCCAAACACTCCTCCAAACATTCCAAACACTCCAATCACCCCTCCAAACACTCCAGCAAATACTCCAAACTCTCCAAAAACCTACTCCAAACACTCGAAACACGCCTCCAAACACTCCAAATACTCCTCCAGACACTACTAACACTGCTCCAAACACTGCAAACAATCATCCAAACGCTCCAAACACTACTCCAAACACTCCAAACACTCCAACACTCCAAACACTCCAAACTCTCCTCCAAAACACTCCAAACACTCCTCCAAACACTCCAAACACTCCTCCAAAAACTCCAAACAATCCATCACTCCAAACACTCCAAGCACTCCTCCAAACACTCAAAACACTCCTCCAAACACTCGAAACACTCCAAACACTGCTCCAAACACTCCTCTAAAAACTCCAAACACTCCATCACTCCAAACACTCCAAACACTCCTCCAAACACTCCAAACACTGCAAACACTTTAACCACTCCTCGAAACACTCCAAACAATCCAATAACACCCAAACCTCCAAAATCAAAAACTCCTTTAACTGCAAACTCTTAAATCCCGCTCCAAATATTCCAAACTCTTAACCCAAATTTCCAAACTTGAAAACGCGAAACTCCATACTTCAAACACCCCAAAGTCCCAGCTCAAATCAGTGTTTGGGTGTGTTTCTATATGTTTTGGACTGTTTTGGAGTGTTCTGGAGCATTTTGCCGTGTTTTGGTGTGCAAAATGAGTTATGGTGTTTTGGGGTGTTTTGGAGATTGGAGTTTTTGGAGTTTGGAGTATTTGGAGTTTGGATATGGGACTTTTGGAGTGTTTTGAAATGTTGTGGAGAGTCCTGGTGTGTTTTTGAGTTTTGGAGTGTTTCGGAGCATTTTGTAGTGTTTTGGAGTGTTTTGGACTGTTATGGAGTATTTCGGACTGTTTTGGAATGTTTTGAAGTGTTTTGGTATGCTTTTGAGCTATGGAGTTTTTTCGAGTGTTTTGGAGTTAGGTGTTTTTGGAGTTTGGAGTTTTCAGTTTTTGGAGCTTTGACTTTTTGAAGTTTGGAGTTTTGTTTTTGGAGTTTGGAGTTGTTGGAGTTTGGAGTTTTTGAAGTGTTTTGGAGTGATTTGGAGGGGTTTGGAGTATGTTTTGGACTGTTTTGAACTGTTTTGGAGTGAGTTTTTGGAGTGTTTTTGAGTGTTTGCGAGTGCTGTGCAGTATTTGGGACTCCAAACACTCCAAACTGACCAAACACTCATCCACACACTCCAAACACTCCTCCAAACACTCCTCCAAACATTCCAAAGACTCCAAACACTACTCCAAACACTCCAAAAAATCCAACACTCCAAACATTCCAAACACTCCAAACTGTCCAAACATTCATCCACACACTCCAAACACTCCTCCAAACACTCCTCCAAACATTCCAAACACTCCGAATACTGCTCCAAACACAGCAAACACGACTCAAAACACTCCAAACACTCGAAACACTCCAAACACTCCAATCACTACTCCATACACTAGAAAAACTCCTCCAAACACTCCTCCAAACACTACAAGCACTCCAAACACTCCAAACACTCATCCAAACACTCCAAACACTCCTCCAAACACTCCTCCAAACACTACAAGCACTCCAAACACTCCAAACACTACTCCAAACACTCCAAACACTCCTCTAAACACTCCAAACACTCCTCCAAACAATCCAAACACGCCTCCAAACACTCCAAATACACCTAACTCCAATAACTCCAAAATCAAAAACTCCATCAACTCCAAACTCCAATCTCTTAAATCCAAACACCAAATCTCCAAACTCCTAAACCCAAATATACTAACTTGAAAACGCCAACTCCAAACTGCAATAACTCCAAACTTCCAACTCATAACAGTGTTTTGGTGTGTTTTTATGTGTTTAGGGGTGTTCTGTAGCGTTTTGCAGTGTTTGGTGTGCAAAATGAGTTATGGAGTGTTTTGGGGTGTTTTGGAGTTAGGAGTTTTTGGAGTTTGTCGTTTTTGTTGCTTGGATTTGGGAGTTTTTGGACTGTTTTGGAATGTTTTGGAATGTTTTGGCGTGTTGTGGAGTGTTTTGGTGTGTTTTTGAGTTATGGAGTGTTTTGGAGTGTCTTGGAGTATTTTGGAGTGTTTTGGACTGTTATGAAGTGTTTTGGCGTGAGTGTATAGCAGCGAGTGTTTTGGAGTGTTTTGCAGTTTTCTGGTGTGTTCTTGAGTGTTTTGGAGTGGTTCGAATTGTTTTGGAGTATTTAGCACTGTTTTGGAGTGTTTTGGTCTGCTTTTGAGTTATGGAGTTTTTTCCGAGTGTTTCGGACTGCTATGGAGTGTTTTGGAGTGAGTGTATAGCAGCGAGTGTTTTGGAGTGTTTAGCAGTTTTATGGTGTGATTATGAGTGTTTTGGAGTGTTTCGAATTGTTTTGGAGTATTTAGGACTGTTTTGGAATGTTTTGAAGTGTTTTGGTGTGCTTTTGAGTTATGGTGTTTTTTCGAGTGTTTTGGAGTTGTGTTTTTGGAGTTTGGAGTTTTCAGTTTTTGGAGTTCTAACTTTTTGGAGTTTGGAGTTTTGTTTTTGGAGTTTGGAGTTTTTGGCGTTTGTAGTTTTTGGAATTTGGATTTTGGAGTTTTCGGAGTGTTTTGGAGTCATTTGCAGTGTTTTGGAGTATGTTTTGGACTGTTTTGAACTGTATTGGAGTGAGTTTTTGGAGTGTTTTTGAGTGTTTGGGAGTGCTGTGCAGTATTTGGGACTCCGAACACTCCAAACTGACCAAACACTCATCCACACACTCCAAACACTCCTCCAAACACTCCTCCAAACATTCCAATCACTCCAAACACCCCTCCAAACACTCCAGCAAAGACTCCAAACTCTCCATAAACTACTCCAAACACTCGAAACACGCCTCCAAACACTCCAAATACTCCTCCAGACACTACCAGCACTGCTCCAAACACTGCAAACAATCATCCAAACGCTCCAAACACTACTCCAAACACTCCAACACTCCAAACACTCCAAACACACCTCCAAACACTCCTCCAAAAACTCCAAACACTCCATCACTCCAGCACTCCAAACACTCCAAACACTTCAAACACTCCTCGAAACACTCCAAACAATCCAAAAACACCTAAATCCAAACCTCCAAAATCAAAAACTCCTTAAACTGCAAACACTCCAAACACTCCTCCAAACATTCCAAACACTCCAAACACTACTCCAAACACTCCAAAAACTCCAACACTCCAAACACTCCAAACACTCCAAACTGTCCAAACACTCATTCACACACTCCAAATACTCCTCCAAACACACCACCAAACACTCCAAACTCTCCAAAAACTACTCCAAACACTCCAAACACTCCTCCAAACACACCAAACACTCCTCCATACACTCCAAACAGTCCAAACACTCCATCACTCCAAACACTCCTCCAAACACTCCAACACTCCAAACAGTACTAACACTGCTCCAAACACTGCAAACTATCCTCCAAATGCTTCAAACACTACTCCAAACACTCCAAACACTCCAACACTCCAAACTCTCCTCCAAACACTCCAAACAGTCCTCCAAACACTCCAAACATTCCTCCAAAAATTCCAAACACTCCATCACCCCAAACACTCCAAACACTCCTGCAAACACTCCAAACACTCCAAAGACTTCAACCACTCACTCGAAACACTCCAAACAATCCAAAAACACCCAAACCTCCAAAAGCAAAAACTCCTTAATCTGCAAACTCTTGAATCCCGCTCGAAATATTCCAAACTCCTAAACCCACGTTTCCAAACTTGAAAACGCGAAACTCCATACTTCAAACACCCCAAAATCCCAGCTCAAATCAGTGTTTGGGTGTGTTTCTATATGTTTTGGACTGTTTCGGAGTGTTCTGGAGCATTTTGCCGTGTTTAATGTGCAAAATGAGTTATGGAGTGTTTTGGAGTGTTTCGAATTGTTTTGGAGTATTTAGGACTGTTTTGGAATGTTTTGAAGTGTTTTGGTATGCTTTTGAGTTATGGAGTTGTTTCGAGTGTTTTGGAGTTAGCTGTTTTTGGCGTTTGGAGTTTTCAGTTTTTGGAGCTTTGACTTTTTGGAGTTTGGAGTTTTGTTTTTGGAGTTTGGAGTTTTTGGAGTTTGGAGTTTTTGGAATTTGGATTTTGGAGTTTTCGGAGTGCTTTGGAGTGATTTGGAATGTTTTGGAGTATGTTTTGGACTGTTTTGAACTGTATTGGAGTGAGTTTTTGGAGTGTTTTTGAGTGTTTGGGAGTGCAAACACTCCAAACTGACCAAACACTCATCCACACACTCCAAACACTCCTCCAAACACTCCTCCAAACATTCCAAACACTCCAATCACCCCTCCAAACACTCCAGCAAATACTCCAAACTCTCCAAAAACCTACTCCAAACACTCGAAACACGCCTCCAAACACTCCAAATACTCCTCCAGACACTACTAACACTGCTCCAAACACTGCAAACAATCATCCAAACGCTCCAAACACTACTCCAAACACTCCAAACACTCCAACACTCCAAACACTCCAAACTCTCCTCCAAAACACTCCAAACACTCCTCCAAACACTCCAAACACTCCTCCAAAAACTCCAAACAATCCATCACTCCAAACACTCCAAGCACTCCTCCAAACACTCAAAACACTCCTCCAAACACTCGAAACACTCCAAACACTGCTCCAAACACTCCTCTAAAAACTCCAAACACTCCATCACTCCAAACACTCCAAACACTCCTCCAAACACTCCAAACACTGCAAACACTTTAACCACTCCTCGAAACACTCCAAACAATCCAATAACACCCAAACCTCCAAAATCAAAAACTCCTTTAACTGCAAACTCTTAAATCCCGCTCCAAATATTCCAAACTCTTAACCCAAATTTCCAAACTTGAAAACGCGAAACTCCATACTTCAAACACCCCAAAGTCCCAGCTCAAATGAGTGTTTGGGTGTGTTTCTATATGTTTTGGACTGTTTTGGAGTGTTCTGGAGCATTTTGCCGTGTTTTGGTGTGCAAAATGGGTTATGGAGTGTTTTGGGGTGTTTTGGAGATTGGAGTTTTTGGAGTTTGGAGTATTTGGAGTTTGGATATGGGACTTTTGGAGTGTTTTGAAATGTTGTGGAGAGTCCTGGTGTGTTTTTGAGTTTTGGAGTGTTTCGGAGCATTTTGTAGTGTTTTGGAGTGTTTTGGACTGTTATGGAGTATTTCGGACTGTTTTGGAATGTTTTGAAGTGTTTTGGTATGCTTTTGAGCTATGGAGTTTTTTCGAGTGTTTTGGAGTTAGGTGTTTTTGGAGTTTGGAGTTTTCAGTTTTTGGAGCTTTGACTTTTTGAAGTTTGGAGTTTTGTTTTTGGAGTTTGGAGTTTTTGGAGTGTTTTGGAGTGATTTGGAGGGGTTTGGAGTATGTTTTGGACTGTTTTGAACTGTTTTGGAGTGAGTTTTTGGAGTGTTTTTGAGTGTTTGCGAGTGCTGTGCAGTATTTGGGACTCCAAACACTCCAAACTGACCAAACACTCATCCACACACTCCAAACACTCCTCCAAACACTCCTCCAAACATTCCAAAGACTCCAAACACTACTCCAAACACTCCAAAAAATCCAACACTCCAAACATTCCAAACACTCCAAACTGTCCAAACATTCATCCACACACTCCAAACACTCCTCCAAACACTCCTCCAAACATTCCAAACACTCCGAATACTACTCCAAACACACCAAACACGACTCAAAACACTCCAAACACTCGAAACACTCCAAACACTCCAATCACTACTCCATACACTAGAAAAACTCCTCCAAACACTCCTCCAAACACAACAAGCACTCCAAACACTCCAAACACTCATCCAAACACTCCTCTAAACACTCGAAACACTACTCCAAACACTCCAAACACTCCTCTAAACACTCCAAACACTCCTCCAAACAATCCAAACACGCCTCCAAACACTCCAAATACACCTAACTCCAATAACTCCAAAATCAAAAACTCCATCAACTCCAAACTCCAATCTCTTAAATCCAAACACCAAATCTCCAAACTCCTAAACCCAAATATACTAACTTGAAAACGCCAACTCCAAACTGCAATAACTCCAAACTTCCAACTCATAACAGTGTTTTGGTGTGTTTTTATGTGTTTAGGGGTGTTCTGTAGCGTTTTGCAGTGTTTGGTGTGCAAAATGAGTTATGGAGTGTTTTGGGGTGTTTTGGAGTTAGGAGTTTTTGGAGTTTGTCGTTTTTGTTGCTTGGATTTGGGAGTTTTTGGACTGTTTTGGAATGTTTTGGAATGTTTTGGCGTGTTGTGGAGTGTTTTGGTGTGTTTTTGAGTTATGGAGTGTTTTGGAGTGTCTTGGAGTATTTTGGAGTGTTTTGGACTGTTATGAAGTGTTTTGGCGTGAGTGTATAGCAGCGAGTGTTTTGGAGTGTTTTGCAGTTTTCTGGTGTGTTCTTGAGTGTTTTGGAGTGGTTCGAATTGTTTTGGAGTATTTAGCACTGTTTTGGAGTGTTTTGGTCTGCTTTTGAGTTATGGAGTTTTTTCCGAGTGTTTCGGACTGCTATGGAGTGTTTTGGAGTGAGTGTATAGCAGCGAGTGTTTTGGAGTGTTTAGCAGTTTTATGGTGTGATTATGAGTGTTTTGGAGTGTTTCGAATTGTTTTGGAGTATTTAGGACTGTTTTTGAATGTTTTGAAGTGTTTTGGTGTGCTTTTGAGTTATGGTGTTTTTTCGAGTGTTTTGGAGTTGTGTTTTTGGAGTTTGGAGTTTTCAGTTTTTGGAGTTCTAACTTTTTGGAGTTTGGAGTTTTGTTTTTGGAGTTTGGAGTTTTTGGCGTTTGTAGTTTTTGGAATTTGGATTTTGGAGTTTTCGGAGTGTTTTGGAGTCATTTGCACTGTTTTGGAGTATGTTTTGGACTGTTTTGAACTGTATTGGAGTGAGTTTTTGGAGTGTTTTTGAGTGTTTGGGAGTGCTGTGCAGTATTTGGGACTCCGAACACTCCAAACTGACCAAACACTCATCCACACACTCCAAACACTCCTCCAAACACTCCTCCAAACATTCCAAACACTCCAAACACCCCTCCAAACACTCCAGCAAAGACTCCAAACTCTCCATAAACTACTCCAAACACTCGAAACACGCCTCCAAACACTCCAAATACTCCTCCAGACACTACCAGCACTGCTCCAAACACTGCAAACAATCATCCAAACGCTCCAAACACTACTCCAAACACTCCAACACTCCAAACACTCCAAACTCTCCTCCAAACACTCGAAACACTCCCACAAACACTCGAAACACTCCAAACACACCTCCAAACACTCCTCCAAAAACTCCAAACACTCCATCACTCCAGCACTCCAAACACTCCTCCAAACACTCCAAACACTCCAAACACTTCAAACACTCCTCGAAACACTCCAAACAATCCAAAAACACCTAAATCCAAACCTCCAAAATCAAAAACTCCTTAAACTGCAAACACTCCAAACACTCCTCCAAACATTCCAAACACTCCAAACACTACTCCAAACACTCCAAAAACTCCAACACTCCAAACACTCCAAACACTCCAAACTGTCCAAACACTCATTCACACACTCCAAATACTCCTCCAAACACACCACCAAACACTCCAAACTCTCCAAAAACTACTCCAAACACTCCAAACACTCCTCCAAACACACCAAACACTCCTCCATACACTCCAAACAGTCCAAACACTCCATCACTCCAAACACTCCTCCAAACACTCCAACACTCCAAACAGTACTAACACTGCTCCAAACACTGCAAACTATCCTCCAAATGCTTCAAACACTACTCCAAACACTCCAAACACTCCAACACTCCAAACTCTCCTCCAAACACTCCAAACAGTCCTCCAAACACTCCAAACACTCCTCCAAAAATTCCAAACACTCCATCACCCCAAACACTCCAAACACTCCTGCAAACACTCCAAACACTCCAAAGACTTCAACCACTCACTCGAAACACTCCAAACAATCCAAAAGCACCCAAACCTCCAAAAGCAAATACTCCTTAATCTGCAAACTCTTAAATCCCGCTCCAAATACTCCAAACTCCTAAACCCACATTTCCAAACTTGAAAACGCGAAACTCCATACTTCAAACACACCAAAATCCCAGCTCAAATCAGTGTTTGGGTGTGTTTCTATATGTTTTGGACTGTTTTGGAGTGTTCTGGAGCATTTTGCCGTGTTTAATGTGCAAAATGAGTTATGGAGTGTTTTGGAGTATTTCGAATTGTTTTGGAGTATTTAGGACTGTTTTGGAATGTTTTGAAGTGTTTTGGTATGCTTTTGAGTTATGGAGTTGTTTCGAGTGCTTTGGAGTTAGCTGTTTTTGGCGTTTGGAGTTTTCAGTTTTTGGAGCTTTGACTTTTTGGAGTTTGGAGTTTTGTTTTTGGAGTTTGGAGTTTTTGGAGTTTGGAGTTTTTGGAATTTGGATTTTGGAGTTTTCGGAGTGCTTTGGAGTGATTTGGAGTGTTTTGGAGTATGTTTTGGACTGTTTTGAACTGTTTTGGAGTGAGTTTTTGGAGTGTTTTTGAGTGTTTGGAAGTGCTGTGCAGTCTTTGGGACTCCAAACACTCCAAACTGACCAAACACTCATCCACACACTCCAAACACTCCTCCAAACACTCGTCCAAACATTCCAAAGACTCCAAACACTACTCCAAACACTCCAAAAACTCCAACACTCCAAATATTCCAAACACACCAAACACGACTCAAAACACTCCAAACACTCGAAACACTCCAAACACTCCAATCACTAATCCAGACACTAGAGAAACTCTTCCAAACACTCATCCAAACACTACAAGCACTCCAAACATTCCAAACACTCCTCCAAATACTCCTCTAAACACTCCAACCATTACTCCAAACACTCCAAACACTCCTCCAAACACTCCAAACACACCTCCAAACACTCCAAATACACCTAACTCCAATAACTCCAAAATCAAAAACTCCTTCAACTCCAAACTCCAATCTCTTAAATCTAAACTCCAGAAACTCCAAACTCCTAAACCCAAATTTGCTAACTTGAAAACGCCAACTCTAAACTGCAAAACCTCCAAACTTCCAACTCATACCAGTGTTTTGGTGTGTTTTTTTGTGTTTAGGGGTGTTCTGTAGCGTTTTGCAGTGTTTGGTGTTCAAAATGAGTTATGGAGTGATTTGGGGTGTTTTGGAGTTAGGAGTTTTTGGAGTTTGACGTTTTTGTTGCTTCGATTCGGGAGTTTTTGGACTGTTTTGGAATGTTTTGGATTGCTTTGGTGTGTTGTGGAGTGTTTTTGAGTTATGGAGTGTTTTGGAGTGTCTTGGAGTATTTTGGAGTGTTTTGGACTGTTATGAAGTGTTTCGGCGTGAGTGTATAGCAGCCAGTGTTTTGGAGTGTTTTGCAGTTTTCTGGTGTGTTCTTGAGTGTTTTGGAGTGGATCGAATTGTTTTGGCGTATTTAGCACTGTTTTGGAGTGTTTTGGCTTGCTTTTGAGTTATGGAGTTTTTTCCGAGTGTTTCCGACTGCTATGGAGTGTTTTGGAGTGAGTTTATTGCAGCGAGGGTTTAGGAGTGTTTAGCAGTTTTATGGTGTGATTATGAGTGTTTTGGAGTGTTTCGAATTGTTTTGGAGTATTTAGGACTGTTTTGGAATGTTTGGAAGTGTTTTGGTGTGCTTTTGAGTTATTGTGTTTTTTCGAGTGTTTTGGAGTTGTGTTTTTGGAGTTTGGAGTTTTCAGTTTTTGGAGTTTGGAGTTTTTGGAATTTGGATTTTGGAGTTTTCGGAGTGTTTTGGAGTGATTTGCAGTGTCTTGGAGTATGTTTTGGACTGTTTTGGAGTGAGTTTTTGGAGTACTTTTGAGTGTTTGGGAGAGCTGTGCACAATATGGGGCTCCAAACACTCCAAGCTGTCCAAACACTCATCCACACACTCCAAACAGTCCTCCAAACATTCCAAACACTCCAAACACTACTCCAAACACTCCAAAAACTCCAACACTCCAAACACTCCAAACTGTCCAAACACTCATCCACACACTCGAAATACTCCTCCAAACACTCCACCAAACACTCCAAACTCTCCAAAAACTACTCCAAACAGTCCAAACATTCCTCCAAGCACAACAAACACTCCTCCAAACACTGCAACACTCCAAACTCTCCAAAGAGTACTCCAAACACTCCAAATACTCCTCCAGACACTACTAACACTGCTCCAAACACTGCAAACAATCCTCCAAACGCTCCAAACACTACTCCAAACACTCCAAACACTCCAACACTCCAAACACTCCAAACTCTCCTCCAAACACTCCAAACACTCCTGCAAACACTCCAAACACCCCATCACTCCAAACACTCCTCCAAACACTCCAAACACTCCCCAAAACACTCGAAACACTCCAAACACTCCTCCAAACATTCCTCCAAAATCTCCAAACATTCCATCACTCCAGCACTCCAAACAATCCGCCAAACACTCCAAACACTCCCCAAAACACTCGAAACACTCCAAACACTCCTCCAAACATTCCTCCAAAATCTCCAAACATTCCATCACTCCAGCACTCCAAACAATCCTCCAAACACTCCAAACACTTCAACCACTCCTCGAAACACTCCAAACAATCCAAAAACACCTAAATCCAAACCTCCAAAATCAAAAACTCCTTAAACTGCAAACTCTTAAATCCCGCTCCAAATACTCCAAACTCCTCAACCCAAATTATCAAACTTGAAACGCGAAACTCCAAACTTCAAAAACGCCAAACCCCCAACTCATATCAGTGTTCCGGTGTGTTTTGGATTGTTTGGAATGTTCTGGAGCGTTTTGCCGTGTTATGTTGTGTTTTGGTGTGCAAAATGAGTTATGGAGTGCTTTGGGGTGTTTTGGAGTTAGGAGTTTTTGGAGTTTGGAGTTTTTGGAATTTGGATATTGGAGTTTTCGCAGTGTTTTGGAGTGATTTGCAGTGTTTTGGACTATGTTTTGGAGTGTTTTGGACTGTTTTGGAGTGAGTTCTTGGAGTGTTTTTGAGTGTTTGGGAGTGCTGTGCAGTATTTGGACTCCAAACACTCCAAACTGTCCAAACACTCATCCACACACTCCAAACACTCCTCCAAACATTCCAAACACTCCAAACACTACTCCAAACACTCCAAAAACTCCAACACTCAAACACTCCAAACACTCCTCCAAACACTCCAAGCACTCCAAAGACACCAAAACACTCCTCCAAACACTCCAAACACTCCTCCAAACACTCCAGCAAAGATTCCAAACTCTCCAAATATTACTCCAAACACTCCAAACACTCCTCCAAACACACCAAACACTCCTCCATACACTCCAAACAGTCCAAACACTCCATCACTCCAAACACTCCTCCAAACACTCCAACACTCCAAACAGTACTAACACTGCTCCAAACACTGCAAACTATCCTCCAAATGCTTCAAACACTACTCCAAACACTCCAAACACTCCAACACTCCAAACTCTCCTCCAAGCACTCCAAACAGTCCTCCAAACACTCCAAACACTCCTCCAAAAATTCCAAACACTCCATCACCCCAAACACTCCAAACACTCCTGCAAACACTGCAAACACTCCAAAGACTTCAACCACTCACTCGAAACACTCCAAACAATCCAAAAACACCCAAACCTCCAAAAGCAAAAACTCCTTAATCTGCAAACTCTTAAATCCCGCTCCAAATACTCCAAACTCCTAAACCCACATTTCCAAACTTGAAAACGCGAAACTCCATACTTCAAACACCCCAAAATCCCAGCTCAAATCAGTGTTTGGGTGTGTTTCTATATGTTTTGGACTGTTTTGGAGTGTTCTGGAGCATTTTGCCGTGTTTAATGTGCAAAATGAGTTATGGAGTGTTTTGGAGTGTTTCGAATTGTTTTGGAGTATTTAGGACTGTTTTGGAATGTTTTGAAGTGGTTTGGTATGCTTTTGCGTTATGGAGTTGTTTCGAGTGTTTTGGAGTTAGCTGTTTTTGGCGTTTGGAGTTTTCAGTTTTTGGAGCTTTGACTTTTTGGAGTTTGGAGTTTTGTTTTTGGAGTTTGGAGTTTTTGGAGTTTGGAGTTTTTGGAATTTGTATTTTGGAGTTTTCGGAGTGCTTTGGAGTGATTTGGAGTGTTTTGGAGTATGTTTTGGACTGTTTTGAACTGTTTTGGAGTGAGTTTTTGGAGTGTTTTTGAGTGTTTGGAAGTGCTGTGCAGTATTTGGGACTCCAAACACTCCAAACTGACCAAACACTCATCCACACACTCCAAACACTCCTCCAAACACTCCTCCAAACATTCCAAAGACTCCAAACACTACTCCAAACACTCCAAAAACTCCAACACTCCAAATATTCCAAACACACCAAACACGACTCAAAACACTCCAAACACTCCAAACACTCCAAACACTCCAATCACTAATCCAGACACTAGAGAAACTCTTCCAAACACTCCTCCAAACACTACAAGCACTCCAAACATTCCAAACACTCCTCCAAACACTCCTCCAAACATTCCAAACACTCCAAACACCCCTCCAAACACTCCAGCAAAGACTCCAAACTCTCCATAAACTACTCCAAACACTCGAAACACGCCTCCAAACACTCCAAATACTCCTCCAGACATTACCACCACTGCTCCAAACACTGCAAACAATCATCCAAACGCTCCAAACACTACTCCAAACACTCCAAACACTCCAACACTCCAAACACTCCAAACTCTCCTCCAAACACTCGAAACACTCCCCCAAACACTCGAAACACTCCAAACACTCCTCCAAACACTCCTCCAAAAACTCCAAACACTCCATCACTCCAGCACTCCAAACACTCCTCCAAACACTCCAAACATTCCAAACACTTCAACCACTCCTCGAAACACTCCAAACAATCCAAAAACACCTAAATCCAAACCTCCAAAATCAAAAACTCCTTAAACTGCAAACATTCCAAACACTCCTCCAAACATTCCAAACACTCCAAACACTACTCCAAACACTCCAAAAACTCCAACACTCCAAACACTCCAAACACTCCAAACTGTCCAAACACTCATTCACACACTCCAAATACTCCTCCAAACACACCACCAAACACTCCAAACTCTCCAAAAACTGCTCCAAACACTCCAAACACTCCTCCAAACACGCCAAACACTCCTCCATACACTCCAAACAGTCCAAACACTCCATCACTCCAAACACTCCTCCAAACACTCCAACACTCCAAACAGTACTAACACTGCTCCAAACACTGCAAACTATCCTCCAAATGCTTCAAACACTACTCCAAACACTCCAAACACTCCAACACTCCAAACTCTCCTCCAAACACTCCAAACAGTCCTCCAAACACTCCAAACATTCCTCCAAAAATTCCAAACACTCCATCACCCCAAACACTCCAAACACTCCTGCAAACACTCCAAACACTCCAAAGACTTCAACCACTCACTCGAAACACTCCAAACAATCCAAAAACACCCAAACCTCCAAAAGCAAAAACTCCTTAATCTGCAAACTCTTCAATCCCGCTCCAAATATTCCAAACTCCTAAACCCACGTTTCCAAACTTGAAAACGCGAAACTCCATACTTCAAACACCCCAAAATCCCAGCTCAAATCAGTGTTTGGGTGTGTTTCTATATGTTTTGGACTGTTTCGGAGTGTTCTGGAGCATTTTGCCGTGTTTAATGTGCAAAATGAGTTATGGAGTGTTTTGGAGTGTTTCGAATTGTTTTGGAGTATTTAGGACTGTTTTGGAATGTTTTGAAGTGTTTTGGTATGCTTTTGAGTTATGGAGTTGTTTCGAGTGTTTTGGAGTTAGCTGTTTTTGGCGTTTGGAGTTTTCAGTTTTTGGAGCTTTGACTTTTTGGAGTTTGGAGTTTTGTTTTTGGAGTTTGGAGTTTTTGGAGTTTGGAGTTTTTGGAATTTGGATTTTGGAGTTTTCGGAGTGCTTTGGAGTGATTTGGAGTGTTTTGGAGTATGTTTTGGACTGTTTTGAACTGTATTGGAGTGAGTTTTTGGAGTGTTTTTGAGTGTTTGGGAGTGCAAACACTCCAAACTGACCAAACACTCATCCACACACTCCAAACACTCCTCCAAACACTCCTCCAAACATTCCAAACACTCCAATCACCCCTCCAAACACTCCAGCAAAATACTCCAAACTCTCCAAAAACCTACTCCAAACACTCGAAACACGCCTCCAAACACTCCAAATACTCCTCCAGACACTACTAACACTGCTCCAAACACTGCAAACAATCATCCAAACGCTCCAAACACTACTCCAAACACTCCAAACACTCCAACACTCCAAACACTCCAAACTCTCCTCCAAAACACTCCAAACACTCCTCCAAACACTCCAAACACTCCTCCAAAAACTCCAAACAATCCATCACTCCAAACACTCCAAGCACTCCTCCAAACACTCAAAACACTCCTCCAAACACTCGAAACACTCCAAACACTGCTCCAAACACTCCTCTAAAAACTCCAAACACTCCATCACTCCAAACACTCCAAACACTCCTCCAAACACTCCAAACACTGCAAACACTTTAACCACTCCTCGAAACACTCCAAACAATCCAATAACACCCAAACCTCCAAAATCAAAAACTCCTTTAACTGCAAACTCTTAAATCCCGCTCCAAATATTCCAAACTCTTAACCCAAATTTCCAAACTTGAAAACGCGAAACTCCATACTTCAAACACCCCAAAGTCCCAGCTCAAATCAGTGTTTGGGTGTGTTTCTATATGTTTTGGACTGTTTTGGAGTGTTCTGGAGCATTTTGCCGTGTTTTGGTGTGCAAAATGAGTTATGGAGTGTTTTGGGGTGTTTTGGAGATTGGAGTTTTTGGAGTTTGGAGTATTTGGAGTTTGGATATGGGACTTTTGGAGTGTTTTGAAATGTTGTGGAGAGTCCAGGTGTGTTTTTGAGTTTTGGAGTGTTTCGGAGCATTTTGTAGTGTTTTGGAGTGTTTTGGACTGTTATGGAGTATTTCGGACTGTTTTGGAATGTTTTGAAGTGTTTTGGTATGCTTTTGAGCTATGGAGTTTTTTCGAGTGTTTTGGAGTTAGGTGTTTTTGGAGTTTGGAGTTTCAGTTTTTGGAGCTTTGACTTTTTGAAGTTGGAGTTTTGTTTTTGGAGTTTGGAGTTTTTGGAGTTTGGAGTTTTTGGAGTGTTTTGGAGTGATTTGGAGGGGTTTGGAGTATGTTTTGGACTGTTTTGAACTGTTTTGGAGTGAGTTTTTGGAGTGTTTTTGAGTGTTTGCGAGTGCTGTGCAGTATTTGGGACTCCAAACACTCCAAACTGACCAAACACTCATCCACACACTCAAACACTCCTCCAAACACTCCTCCAAACATTCCAAAGACTCCAAACACTACTCCAAACACTCCAAAAAATCCAACACTCCAAACATTCCAAACACTCCAAACTGTCCAAACATTCATCCACACACTCCAAACACTCCTCCAAACACTCCTCCAAACATTCCAAACACTCCGAATACTACTCCAAACACACCAAACACGACTCAAAACACTCCAAACACTCGAAACACTCCAAACACTCCAATCACTACTCCATACACTAGAAAAACTCCTCCAAACACTCCTCCAAACACTACAAGCACTCCAAACACTCCAAACACTCATCCAAACACTCCTCTAAACACTCGAAACACTACTCCAAACACTCCAAACACTCCTCTAAACACTCCAAACACTCCTCCAAACAATCCAAACACGCCTCCAAACACTCCAAATACACCTAACTCCATCAACTCCAAACTCCAATCTCTTAAATCCAAACACCAAATCTCCAAACTCCTAAACCCAAATATACTAACTTGAAAACGCCAACTCCAAACTGCAATAACTCCAAACTTCCAACTCATAACAGTGTTTGGTGTGTTTTTATGTGTTTAGGGGTGTTCTGTAGCGTTATGCAGTGTTTGGTGTGCAAAATGAGTTATGGAGTGTTTTGGGGTGTTTTGGAGTTAGGAGTTTTTGGAGTTTGTCGTTTTTGTTGCTTGGATTTGGAGTTTTTGGACTGTTTTGGAATGTTTTGGAATGTTTTGGCGTGTTGTGGAGTGTTTTGGTGTGTTTTTGAGTTATGGAGTGTTTTGGAGTGTCTTGGAGTATTTTGGAGTGTTTTGGACTGTTATGAAGTGTTTTGGCGTGAGTGTATAGCAGCGAGTGTTTTGAGTGTTTTGCAGTTTTCTGGTGTGTTCTTGAGTGTTTTGGAGTGGTTCGAATTGTTTTGGAGTATTTAGCACTGTTTTGGAGTGTTTTGGTCTGCTTTTGAGTTATGGAGTTTTTTCCGAGTGTTTCGGACTGCTATGGAGTGTTTTGGAGTGAGTGTATAGCAGCGAGTGTTTTGGAGTGTTTAGCAGTTTTATGGTGTGATTATGAGTGTTTTGGAGTGTTCGAATTGTTTTGGAGTATTTAGGACTGTTTTGGAATGTTTTGAAGTGTTTTGGTGTGCTTTTGAGTTATGGTGTTTTTTCAAGTGTTTTGGAGTTGTGTTTTTGGAGTTTGGAGTTTTCAGTTTTTGGAGTTCTAACTTTTTGGAGTTTGGAGTTTTGTTTTTGGAGTTTGGAGGTTTTGGCGTTTGAAGTTTTTGGAATTTGGATTTGGAGTTTTCGGAGTGTTTTGGAGTGATTTGCAGTGTTTTGGAGTATGTTTTGGACTGTTTTGAACTGTATTGGAGTGAGTTTTTGGAGTGTTTTTGAGTGTTTGGGAGTGCTGTGCAGTATTTGGGACTCCAAACACTCCAAAATGACCAAACACTCATCCACACACTCCAAACACTCCTCCAAACACTCCTCCAAACATTCCAAACACTCCAAACACCAACCTCACAACACTCAGCAAGACTCCAAACTCTCCATAAACTACTCCAAACACTCGAAACACGCCTCCAAACACTCCAAATACTCCTCCAGACACTACTAGCACTGCTCCAAACACTGCAACAATCATCCAAACGCTCCAAACACTACTCCAAACACTCCAAACACTCCAACACTCCAAACACTCCAAACTCTCCTCCAAACACTCGAAACACTCCCCCAAACACTCGAAACACTCCAAACACTCCTCCAAACACTCCTCCAAAAACTCCAAACACTCCATCACTCCAGCACTCCAAACACTCCTCCAAACACTCCAAACACTCCAAACACTTCAACCACTCCTCGAAACACTCCAAACAATCCAAAAACACCTAAATCCAAACCTCCAAAATCAAAAACTCCTTAAACTGCAAACATTCCAAACACTCCTCCAAACATTCCAAACACTCCAAACACTACTCCAAACACTCCAAAAACTCCAACACTCCAAACACTCCAAACACTCCAAACTGTCCAAACACTCATTCACACACTCCAAATACTCCTCCAAACACACCACCAAACACTCCAAACTCTCCAAAAACTACTCCAAACACTCCAAACACTCCTCCAAACACACCAAACACTCCTCCATACACTCAAACAGTCCAAACACTCCATCACTCCAAACACTCCTCCAAACACTCCAACACTCCAAACAGTACTAACACTGCTCCAAACACTGCAAACTATCCTCCAAATGCTTCAAACACTACTCCAAACACTCCAAACACTCCAACACTCCAAACTCTCCTCCAAACACTCCAAACAGTCCTCCAAACACTCCAAACACTCCTCCAAAAATTCCAAACACTCCATCACCCCAAACACTCCAAACACTCCTGCAAACACTCCAAACACTCCAAAGACTTCAACCACTCACTCGAAACACTCCAAACAATCCAAAAACACCAAACTTCCAAAGCAAATACTCCTTAATCTGCAAACTCTTAAATCCCGCTCCAAATACTCAAACTCCTAAACCCACATTTCCAAACTTGAAACGCGAAACTCCATACTTCAAACACCCCAAAATCCCAGCTCAAATCAGTGTTTGGGTTTGTTTCTATATGTTTTGGACTGTTTTGGAGTGTTCTGGAGCATTTTGCCGTGTTTAATGTGCAAAATGAGTTATGGAGTGTTTTGGAGTGTTTCGAATTGTTTTGGAGTATTTAGGACTGTTTTGGAATGTTTTGAAGTGTTTTGGTATGCTTTTGAGTTATGGAGTTGTTTCGAGTGTTTTGGAGTTAGCTGTTTTTGGCGTTTGGAGTTTTCAGTTTTTGGAGCTTTGACTTTTTTGGAGTTTGGAGTTTTGTTTTTGGAGTTTGGAGTTTTGGAGTTTGGAGTTTTTGGAATTTGGATTTTGGAGTTTTCGGAGTGCTTTGGAGTGATTTGGAGTGTTTTGGAGTATGTTTTGGACTGTTTTGAACTGTATTGGAGTGAGTTTTTGGAGTGTTTTTGAGTGTTTGGGAGTGCAAACACTCCAAACTGACCAAACACTCATCCACACACTCCAAACACTCCTCCAAACACTCCTCCAAACATTCCAAACACTCCAATCACCCCTCCAAACACTCCAGCAAATACTCCAAACTCTCCAAAAACCTACTCCAAACACTCGAAACACGCCTCCAAACACTCCAAATACTCCTCCAGACACTACTAACACTGCTCCAAACACTGCAAACAATCACCCAAACGCTCCAAACACTACTCAAACACTCCAAACACTCCAACACTCCAAACACTCCAAACTCTCCTCCAAAACACTCCAAACACTCCTCCAAACACTCCAAACACTCTCCAAAAAACTCCAAACAATCCATCACTCCAAACACTCCAAGCACTCCTCCAAACACTCAAAACACTCCTCCAAACACTCGAAACACTCCAAACACTGCTCCAAACACTCCTCTAAAAACTCCAAACACTCCATCACTCCAAACACTCCAAACACTCCTCCAAACACTCCAAACACTGCAAACACTTTAACCACTCCTCGAAACACTCCAAACAATCCAATAACACCCAAACCTCCAAAATCAAAAACTCCTTTAACTGCAAACTCTTAAATCCCGCTCCAAATATTCCAAACTCTTAACCCAAATTTCCAAACTTGAAAACGCGAAACTCCATACTTCAAACACCCCAAAGTCCCAGCTCAAATCAGTGTTTGGGTGTGTTTCTATATGTTTTGGACTGTTTTGGAGTGTTCTGGAGCATTTTGCCGTGTTTTGGTGTGCAAAATGAGTTATGGAGTGTTTTGGGGTGTTTTGGAGCTTTGACTTTTTGGAGTTTGGAGTTTTGTTTTTGGAGTTTGGAGTTTTTGGAGTTTGGAGTTTTTGGAATTTGGATTTTGGAGTTTTCGGAGTGCTTTGGAGTGATTTGGAGTGTTTTGGAGTATGTTTTGGACTGTTTTGAACTGTTTTGGAGTGAGTTTTTGGAGTGTTTTTGAGTGTTTGGAAGTGCTGTGCAGTATTTGGGACTCCAAACACTCCAAACTGACCAAACACTCATCCATACACTCCAAACACTCCTCCAAACACTCCTCCAAACATTCCAAAGACTCCAAACACTACTCCAAACACTCCAAAAACTCCAACACTCCAAATATTCCAAACACACCAAACACGACTCAAAACACTCCAAACACTCGAAACACTCCAAACACTCCAATCACTAATCCAGACACTAGAGAAACTCTTCCAAACACTCCTCCAAACACTACAAGCACTCCAAACATTCCAAACACTCCTCCAAACACTCCTCCAAACATTCCAAACACTCCAAACACCCCTCCAAACACTCCAGCAAAGACTCCAAACTCTCCATAAACTACTCCAAACACTCGAAACACGCCTCCAAACACTCCAAATACTCCTCCAGACACTACCAGCACTGCTCCAAACACTGCAAACAATCATCCAAACGCTCCAAACACTACTCCAAACACTCCAAACACTCCAACACTCCAAACACTCCAAACTCTCCTCCAAACACTCGAAACACTCCCCCAAACACTCGAAACACTCCAAACACTCCTCCAAACACTCCTCCAAAAACTCCAAACACTCCATCACTCCAGCACTCCAAACACTCCTCCAAACACTCCAAACACTCCAAACACTTCAACCACTCCTCGAAACACTCCAAACAATCCAAAAACACCTAAATCCAAACCTCCAAAATCAAAAACTCCTTAAACTGCAAACACTCCAAACACTCCTCCAAACATTCCAAACACTCCAAACACTCCTCCAAACATTCCAAACACTCCAAACACTACTCCAAACACTCCAAAAACTCCAACACTCCAAACACTCCAAACACTCCAAACTGTCCAAACACTCATTCACACACTCCAAATACTCCTCCAAACACACCACCAAACACTCCAAACTCTCCAAAAACTACTCCAAACACTCCAAACACTCCTCCAAACACGCCAAACACTCCTCCATACACTCCAAACAGTCCAAACACTCCATCACTCCAAACACTCCTCCAAACACTCCAACACTCCAAACAGTACTAACACTGCTCCAAACACTGCAAACTATCCTCCAAATGCTTCAAACACTACTCCAAACACTCCAAACACTCCAACACTCCAAACTCTCCTCCAAACACTCCAAACAGTCCTCCAAACACTCCAAACACTCCTCCAAAAATTCCAAACACTCCATCACCCCAAACACTCCAAACACTCCTGCAAACACTGCAAACACTCCAAAGACTTCAACCACTCACTCGAAACACTCCAAACAATCCAAAAACACCCAAACCTCCAAAAGCAAAAACTCCTTAATCTGCAAACTCTTAAATCCCGCTCCAAATACTCCAAACTCCTAAACCCACATTTCCAAACTTGAAAACGCGAAACTCCATACTTCAAACACCCCAAAATCCCAGCTCAAATCAGTGTTTGGGTGTGTTTCTATATGTTTTGGACTGTTTTGGAGTGTTCTGGAGCATTTTGCCGTGTTTAATGTGCAAAATGAGTTATGGAGTGTTTTGGAGTGTTTCGAATTGTTTTGGAGTATTTAGGACTGTTTTGGAATGTTTTGAAGTGTTTTGGTATGCTTTTGCGTTATGGAGTTGTTTCGAGTGTTTTGGAGTTAGCTGTTTTTGGCGTTTGGAGTTTTCAGTTTTTGGAGCTTTGACTTTTTGGAGTTTGGAGTTTTGTTTTTGGAGTTTGGAGTTTTTGGAGTTTGGAGTTTTTGGAATTTGGATTTTGGAGTTTTCGGAGTGCTTTGGAGTGATTTGGAGTGTTTTGGAGTATGTTTTGGACTGTTTTGAACTGTTTTGGAGTGAGTTTTTGGAGTGTTTTTGAGTGTTTGGAAGTGCTGTGCAGTATTTGGGACTCCAAACACTCCAAACTGACCAAACACTCATCCACACACTCCAAACACTCCTCCAAACACTCCTCCAAACATTCCAAAGACTCCAAACACTACTCCAAACACTCCAAAAACTCCAACACTCCAAATATTCCAAACACACCAAACACGACTCAAAACACTCCAAACACTCGAAACACTCCAAACACTCCAATCACTAATCCAGACACTAGAGAAACTCTTCCAAACACTCCTCCAAACACTACAAGCACTCCAAACATTCCAAACACTCCTCCAAACACTCCTCCAAACATTCCAAACACTCCAAACACCCCTCCAAACACTCCAGCAAAGACTCCAAACTCTCCATAAACTACTCCAAACACTCGAAACACGCCTCCAAACACTCCAAATACTCCTCCAGACACTACCACCACTACTCCAAACACTCCAAACACTCCAACACTCCAAACACTCCAAACTCTCCTCCAAACACTCGAAACACTCCCCCAAACACTCGAAACACTCCAAACACTCCTCCAAACACTCCTCCAAAAACTCCAAACACTCCATCACTCCAGCACTCCAAACACTCCTCCAAACACTCCAAACACTCCAAACACTTCAACCACTCCTCGAAACACTCCAAACAATCCAAAAACACCTAAATCCAAACCTCCAAAATCAAAAACTCCTTAAACTGCAAACATTCCAAACACTCCTCCAAACATTCCAAACACTCCAAACACTACTCCAAACACTCCAAAAACTCCAACACTCCAAACACTCCAAACACTCCAAACTGTCCAAACACTCATTCACACACTCCAAATACTCCTCCAAACACACCACCAAACACTCCAAACTCTCCAAAAACTGCTCCAAACACTCCGAACACTCCTCCAAACACGCCAAACACTCCTCCATACACTCCAAACAGTCCAAACACTCCATCACTCCAAACACTCCTCCAAACACTCCAACACTCCAAACAGTACTAACACTGCTCCAAACACTGCAAACTATCCTCCAAATGCTTCAAACACTACTCCAAACACTCCAAACACTCCAACACTCCAAACTCTCCTCCAAACACTCCAAACAGTCCTCCAAACACTCCAAACATTCCTCCAAAAATTCCAAACACTCCATCACCCCAAACACTCCAAACACTCCTGCAAACACTCCAAACACTCCAAAGACTTCAACCACTCACTCGAAACACTCCAAACAATCCAAAAACACCCAAACCTCCAAAAGCAAAAACTCCTTAATCTGCAAACTCTTAAATCCCGCTCCAAATACTCCAAACTCCTAAACCCACATTTCCAAACTTGAAAACGCGAAACTCCATACTTCAAACACCCCAAAATCCCAGCTCAAATCAGTGTTTGGGTGTGTTTCTATATGTTTTGGACTGTTTTGGAGTGTTCTGGAGCATTTTGCCGTGTTTAATGTGCAAAATGAGTTATGGAGTGTTTTGGAGTGTTTCGAATTGTTTTGGAGTATTTAGGACTGTTTTGGAATGTTTTGAAGTGTTTTGGTATGCTTTTGCGTTATGGAGTTGTTTCGAGTGTTTTGGAGTTAGCTGTTTTTGGCGTTTGGAGTTTTCAGTTTTTGGAGCTTTGACTTTTTGGAGTTTGGAGTTTTGTTTTTGGAGTTTGGAGTTTTTGGAGTTTGGAGTTTTTGGAATTTGGATTTTGGAGTTTTCGGAGTGCTTTGGAGTGATTTGGAGTGTTTTGGAGTATGTTTTGGACTGTTTTGAACTGTTTTGGAGTGAGTTTTTGGAGTGTTTTTGAGTGTTTGGAAGTGCTGTGCAGTATTTGGGACTCCAAACACTCCAAACTGACCAAACACTCATCCACACACTCCAAACACTCCTCCAAACACTCCTCCAAACATTCCAAAGACTCCAAACACTACTCCAAACACTCCAAAAACTCCAACACTCCAAATATTCCAAACACACCAAACACGACTCAAAACACTCCAAACACTCGAAACACTCCAAACACTCCAATCACTAATCCAGACACTAGAGAAACTCTTCCAAACACTCCTCCAAACACTACAAGCACTCCAAACATTCCAAACACTCCTCCAAACACTCCTCCAAACATTCCAAACACTCCAAACACCCCTCCAAACACTCCAGCAAAGACTCCAAACTCTCCATAAACTACTCCAAACACTCGAAACACGCCTCCAAACACTCCAAATACTCCTCCAGACACTACCACCACTACTCCAAACACTCCAAACACTCCAACACTCCAAACACTCCAAACTCTCCTCCAAACACTCGAAACACTCCCCCAAACACTCGAAACACTCCAAACACTCCTCCAAACACTCCTCCAAAAACTCCAAACACTCCATCACTCCAGCACTCCAAACACTCCTCCAAACACTCCAAACACTCCAAACACTTCAACCACTCCTCGAAACACTCCAAACAATCCAAAAACACCTAAATCCAAACCTCCAAAATCAAAAACTCCTTAAACTGCAAACATTCCAAACACTCCTCCAAACATTCCAAACACTCCAAACACTACTCCAAACACTCCAAAAACTCCAACACTCCAAACACTCCAAACACTCCAAACTGTCCAAACACTCATTCACACACTCCAAATACTCCTCCAAACACACCACCAAACACTCCAAACTCTCCAAAAACTGCTCCAAACACTCCGAACACTCCTCCAAACACGCCAAACACTCCTCCATACACTCCAAACAGTCCAAACACTCCATCACTCCAAACACTCCTCCAAACACTCCAACACTCCAAACAGTACTAACACTGCTCCAAACACTGCAAACTATCCTCCAAATGCTTCAAACACTACTCCAAACACTCCAAACACTCCAACACTCCAAACTCTCCTCCAAACACTCCAAACAGTCCTCCAAACACTCCAAACATTCCTCCAAAAATTCCAAACACTCCATCACCCCAAACACTCCAAACACTCCTGCAAACACTCCAAACACTCCAAAGACTTCAACCACTCACTCGAAACACTCCAAACAATCCAAAAACACCCAAACCTCCAAAAGCAAAAACTCCTTAATCTGCAAACTCTTAAATCCCGCTCCAAATATTCCAAACTCCTAAACCCACGTTTCCAAACTTGAAAACGCGAAACTCCATACTTCAAACACCCCAAAATCCCAGCTCAAATCAGTGTTTGGGAGTGTTTCTATATGTTTTGGACTGTTTCGGAGTGTTCTGGAGCATTTTGCCGTGTTTAATGTGCAAAATGAGTTATGGAGTGTTTTGGAGTGTTTCGAATTGTTTTGGAGTATTTAGGACTGTTTTGGAATGTTTTGAAGTGTTTTGGTATGCTTTTGAGTTATGGAGTTGTTTCGAGTGTTTTGGAGTTAGCTGTTTTTGGCGTTTGGAGTTTTCTGTTTTTGGAGCTTTGACTTTTTGGAGTTTGGAGTTTTGTTTTTGGAGTTTGGAGTTTTTGGAGTTTGGAGTTTTTGGAATTTGGATTTTGGAGTTTTCGGAGTGCTTTGGAGTGATTTGGAGTGTTTTGGAGTATGTTTTGGACTGTTTTGAACTGTATTGGAGTGAGTTTTTGGAGTGTTTTTGAGTGTTTGGGAGTGCAAACACTCCAAACTGACCAAACACTCATCCACACACTCCAAACACTCCTCCAAACACTCCTCCAAACATTCCAAACACTCCAATCACCCCTCCAAACACTCCAGCAAATACTCCAAACTCTCCAAAAACCTACTCCAAACACTCGAAACACGCCTCCAAACACTCCAAATACTCCTCCAGACACTACTAACACTGCTCCAAACACTGCAAACAATCATCCAAACGCTCCAAACACTACTCCAAACACTCCAAACACTCCAACACTCCAAACACTCCAAACTCTCCTCCAAAACACTCCAAACACTCCTCCAAACACTCCAAACACTCCTCCAAAAACTCCAAACAATCCATCACTCCAAACACTCCAAGCACTCCTCCAAACACTCAAAACACTCCTCCAAACACTCGAAACACTCCAAACACTGCTCCAAACACTCCTCTAAAAACTCCAAACACTCCATCACTCCAAACACTCCAAACACTCCTCCAAACACTCCAAACACTGCAAACACTTTAACCACTCCTCGAAACACTCCAAACAATCCAATAACACCCAAACCTCCAAAATCAAAAACTCCTTTAACTGCAAACTCTTAAATCCCGCTCCAAATATTCCAAACTCTTAACCCAAATTTCCAAACTTGAAAACGCGAAACTCCATACTTCAAACACCCCAAAGTCCCAGCTCAAATCAGTGTTTGGGTGTGTTTCTATATGTTTTGGACTGTTTTGGAGTGTTCTGGAGCATTTTGCCGTGTTTTGGTGTGCAAAATGAGTTATGGTGTTTTGGGGTGTTTTGGAGATTGGAGTTTTTGGAGTTTGGAGTATTTGGAGTTTGGATATGGGACTTTTGGAGTGTTTTGAAATGTTGTGGAGAGTCCTGGTGTGTTTTTGAGTTTTGGAGTGTTTCGGAGCATTTTGTAGTGTTTTGGAGTGTTTTGGACTGTTATGGAGTATTTCGGACTGTTTTGGAATGTTTTGAAGTGTTTTGGTATGCTTTTGAGCTATGGAGTTTTTTCGAGTGTTTTGGAGTTAGGTGTTTTTGGAGTTTGGAGTTTTCAGTTTTTGGAGCTTTGACTTTTTGAAGTTTGGAGTTTTGTTTTTGGAGTTTGGAGTTTTTGGAGTTTGGAGTTTTTGGAGTGTTTTGGAGTGATTTGGAGGGGTTTGGAGTATGTTTTGGACTGTTTTGAACTGTTTTGGAGTGAGTTTTTGGAGTGTTTTTGAGTGTTTGCGAGTGCTGTGCAGTATTTGGGACTCCAAACACTCCAAACTGACCAAACACTCATCCACACACTCCAAACACTCCTCCAAACACTCCTCCAAACATTCCAAAGACTCCAAACACTACTCCAAACACTCCAAAAAATCCAACACTCCAAACATTCCAAACACTCCAAACTGTCCAAACATTCATCCACACACTCCAAACACTCCTCCAAACACTCCTCCAAACATTCCAAACACTCCGAATACTGCTCCAAACACAGCAAACACGACTCAAAACACTCCAAACACTCGAAACAATCCAAACACTCCAATCACTACTCCATACACTAGAAAAACTCCTCCAAACACTCCTCCAAACACTACAAGCACTCCAAACACTCCAAACACTCATCCAAACACTCCAAACACTCCTCCAAACACTCCTCCAAACACTACAAGCACTCCAAACACTCCAAACACTACTCCAAACACTCCAAACACTCCTCTAAACACTCCAAACACTCCTCCAAACAATCCAAACACGCCTCCAAACACTCCAAATACACCTAACTCCAATAACTCCAAAATCAAAAACTCCATCAACTCCAAACTCCAATCTCTTAAATCCAAACACCAAATCTCCAAACTCCTAAACCCAAATATACTAACTTGAAAACGCCAACTCCAAACTGCAATAACTCCAAACTTCCAACTCATAACAGTGTTTTGGTGTGTTTTTATGTGTTTAGGGGTGTTCTGTAGCGTTTTGCAGTGTTTGGTGTGCAAAATGAGTTATGGAGTGTTTTGGGGTGTTTTGGAGTTAGGAGTTTTTGGAGTTTGTCGTTTTTGTTGCTTGGATTTGGGAGTTTTTGGACTGTTTTGGAATGTTTTGGAATGTTTTGGCGTGTTGTGGAGTGTTTTGGTGTGTTTTTGAGTTATGGAGTGTTTTGGAGTGTCTTGGAGTATTTTGGAGTGTTTTGGACTGTTATGAAGTGTTTTGGCGTGAGTGTATAGCAGCGAGTGTTTTGGAGTGTTTTGCAGTTTTCTGGTGTGTTCTTGAGTGTTTTGGAGTGGTTCGAATTGTTTTGGAGTATTTAGCACTGTTTTGGAGTGTTTTGGTCTGCTTTTGAGTTATGGAGTTTTTTCCGAGTGTTTCGGACTGCTATGGAGTGTTTTGGAGTGAGTGTATAGCAGCGAGTGTTTTGGAGTGTTTAGCAGTTTTATGGTGTGATTATGAGTGTTTTGGAGTGTTTCGAATTGTTTTGGAGTATTTAGGACTGTTTTGGAATGTTTTGAAGTGTTTTGGTGTGCTTTTGAGTTATGGTGTTTTTTCGAGTGTTTTGGAGTTGTGTTTTTGGAGTTTGGAGTTTTCAGTTTTTGGAGTTCTAACTTTTTGGAGTTTGGAGTTTTGTTTTTGGAGTTTGGAGTTTTTGGCGTTTGTAGTTTTTGGAATTTGGATTTTGGAGTTTTCGGAGTGTTTTGGAGTCATTTGCAGTGTTTTGGAGTATGTTTTGGACTGTTTTGAACTGTATTGGAGTGAGTTTTTGGAGTGTTTTTGAGTGTTTGGGAGTGCTGTGCAGTATTTGGGACTCCGAACACTCCAAACTGACCAAACACTCATCCACACACTCCAAACACTCCTCCAAACACTCCTCCAAACATTCCAATCACTCCAAACACCCCTCCAAACACTCCAGCAAAGACTCCAAACTCTCCATAAACTACTCCAAACACTCGAAACACGCCTCCAAACACTCCAAATACTCCTCCAGACACTACCAGCACTGCTCCAAACACTGCAAACAATCATCCAAACGCTCCAAACACTACTCCAAACACTCCAACACTCCAAACACTCCAAACTCTCCTCCAAACACTCGAAACACTCCCCCAAACACTCGAAACACTCCAAACACACCTCCAAACACTCCTCCAAAAACTCCAAACACTCCATCACTCCAGCACTCCAAACACTCCTCCAAACACTCCAAACACTCCAAACACTTCAAACACTCCTCGAAACACTCCAAACAATCCAAAAACACCTAAATCCAAACCTCCAAAATCAAAAACTCCTTAAACTGCAAACACTCCAAACACTCCTCCAAACATTCCAAACACTCCAAACACTACTCCAAACACTCCAAAAACTCCAACACTCCAAACACTCCAAACACTCCAAACTGTCCAAACACTCATTCACACACTCCAAATACTCCTCCAAACACACCACCAAACACTCCAAACTCTCCAAAAACTACTCCAAACACTCCAAACACTCCTCCAAACACACCAAACACTCCTCCATACACTCCAAACAGTCCAAACACTCCATCACTCCAAACACTCCTCCAAACACTCCAACACTCCAAACAGTACTAACACTGCTCCAAACACTGCAAACTATCCTCCAAATGCTTCAAACACTACTCCAAACACTCCAAACACTCCAACACTCCAAACTCTCCTCCAAACACTCCAAACAGTCCTCCAAACACTCCAAACATTCCTCCAAAAATTCCAAACACTCCATCACCCCAAACACTCCAAACACTCCTGCAAACACTCCAAACACTCCAAAGACTTCAACCACTCACTCGAAACACTCCAAACAATCCAAAAACACCCAAACCTCCAAAAGCAAAAACTCCTTAATCTGCAAACTCTTGAATCCCGCTCCAAATATTCCAAACTCCTAAACCCACGTTTCCAAACTTGAAAACGCGAAACTCCATACTTCAAACACCCCAAAATCCCAGCTCAAATCAGTGTTTGGGTGTGTTTCTATATGTTTTGGACTGTTTCGGAGTGTTCTGGAGCATTTTGCCGTGTTTAATGTGCAAAATGAGTTATGGAGTGTTTTGGAGTGTTTCGAATTGTTTTGGAGTATTTAGGACTGTTTTGGAATGTTTTGAAGTGTTTTGGTATGCTTTTGAGTTATGGAGTTGTTTCGAGTGTTTTGGAGTTAGCTGTTTTTGGCGTTTGGAGTTTTCAGTTTTTGGAGCTTTGACTTTTTGGAGTTTGGAGTTTTGTTTTTGGAGTTTGGAGTTTTTGGAGTTTGGAGTTTTTGGAATTTGGATTTTGGAGTTTTCGGAGTGCTTTGGAGTGATTTGGAGTGTTTTGGAGTATGTTTTGGACTGTTTTGAACTGTATTGGAGTGAGTTTTTGGAGTGTTTTTGAGTGTTTGGGAGTGCAAACACTCCAAACTGACCAAACACTCATCCACACACTCCAAACACTCCTCCAAACACTCCTCCAAACATTCCAAACACTCCAATCACCCCTCCAAACACTCCAGCAAATACTCCAAACTCTCCAAAAACCTACTCCAAACACTCGAAACACGCCTCCAAACACTCCAAATACTCCTCCAGACACTACTAACACTGCTCCAAACACTGCAAACAATCATCCAAACGCTCCAAACACTACTCCAAACACTCCAAACACTCCAACACTCCAAACACTCCAAACTCTCCTCCAAAACACTCCAAACACTCCTCCAAACACTCCAAACACTCCTCCAAAAACTCCAAACAATCCATCACTCCAAACACTCCAAGCACTCCTCCAAACACTCAAAACACTCCTCCAAACACTCGAAACACTCCAAACACTGCTCCAAACACTCCTCTAAAAACTCCAAACACTCCATCACTCCAAACACTCCAAACACTCCTCCAAACACTCCAAACACTGCAAACACTTTAACCACTCCTCGAAACACTCCAAACAATCCAATAACACCCAAACCTCCAAAATCAAAAACTCCTTTAACTGCAAACTCTTAAATCCCGCTCCAAATATTCCAAACTCTTAACCCAAATTTCCAAACTTGAAAACGCGAAACTCCATACTTCAAACACCCCAAAGTCCCAGCTCAAATCAGTGTTTGGGTGTGTTTCTATATGTTTTGGACTGTTTTGGAGTGTTCTGGAGCATTTTGCCGTGTTTTGGTGTGCAAAATGAGTTATGGAGTGTTTTGGGGTGTTTTGGAGATTGGAGTTTTTGGAGTTTGGAGTATTTGGAGTTTGGATATGGGACTTTTGGAGTGTTTTGAAATGTTGTGGAGAGTCCTGGTGTGTTTTTGAGTTTTGGAGTGTTTCGGAGCATTTTGTAGTGTTTTGGAGTGTTTTGGACTGTTATGGAGTATTTCGGACTGTTTTGGAATGTTTTGAAGTGTTTTGGTATGCTTTTGAGCTATGGAGTTTTTTCGAGTGTTTTGGAGTTAGGTGTTTTTGGAGTTTGGAGTTTTCAGTTTTTGGAGCTTTGACTTTTTGAAGTTTGGAGTTTTGTTTTTGGAGTTTGGAGTTTTTGGAGTTTGGAGTTTTTGGAGTGTTTTGGAGTGATTTGGAGGGGTTTGGAGTATGTTTTGGACTGTTTTGAACTGTTTTGGAGTGAGTTTTTGGAGTGTTTTTGAGTGTTTGCGAGTGCTGTGCAGTATTTGGGACTCCAAACACTCCAAACTGACCAAACACTCATCCACACACTCCAAACACTCCTCCAAACACTCCTCCAAACATTCCAAAGACTCCAAACACTACTCCAAACACTCCAAAAAATCCAACACTCCAAACATTCCAAACACTCCAAACTGTCCAAACATTCATCCACACACTCCAAACACTCCTCCAAACACTCCTCCAAACATTCCAAACACTCCGAATACTACTCCAAACACACCAAACACGACTCAAAACACTCCAAACACTCGAAACACTCCAAACACTCCAATCACTACTCCATACACTAGAAAAACTCCTCCAAACACTCCTCCAAACACTACAAGCACTCCAAACACTCCAAACACTCATCCAAACACTCCTCTAAACACTCGAAACACTACTCCAAACACTCCAAACACTCCTCTAAACACTCCAAACACTCCTCCAAACAATCCAAACACGCCTCCAAACACTCCAAATACACCTAACTCCAATAACTCCAAAATCAAAAACTCCATCAACTCCAAACTCCAATCTCTTAAATCCAAACACCAAATCTCCAAACTCCTAAACCCAAATATACTAACTTGAAAACGCCAACTCCAAACTGCAATAACTCCAAACTTCCAACTCATAACAGTGTTTTGGTGTGTTTTTATGTGTTTAGGGGTGTTCTGTAGCGTTTTGCAGTGTTTGGTGTGCAAAATGAGTTATGGAGTGTTTTGGGGTGTTTTGGAGTTAGGAGTTTTTGGAGTTTGTCGTTTTTGTTGCTTGGATTTGGGAGTTTTTGGACTGTTTTGGAATGTTTTGGAATGTTTTGGCGTGTTGTGGAGTGTTTTGGTGTGTTTTTGAGTTATGGAGTGTTTTGGAGTGTCTTGGAGTATTTTGGAGTGTTTTGGACTGTTATGAAGTGTTTTGGCGTGAGTGTATAGCAGCGAGTGTTTTGGAGTGTTTTGCAGTTTTCTGGTGTGTTCTTGAGTGTTTTGGAGTGGTTCGAATTGTTT
This sequence comes from Somniosus microcephalus, assembly GCF_052327205.1. Lineage (NCBI taxonomy): Eukaryota > Metazoa > Chordata > Chondrichthyes > Squaliformes > Somniosidae > Somniosus > Somniosus microcephalus. Next base: position 228,752,750 of record NC_140998.1, read on the forward strand.
TGGAGTATTTAGCACTGTTTTGGAGTGTTTTGGTCTGCTTTTGAGTTATGGAGTTTTTTCCGAGTGTTTCGGACTGCTATGGAGTGTTTTGGAGTGAGTGTATAGCAGCGAGTGTTTTGGAGTGTTTAGCAGTTTTATGGTGTGATTATGAGTGTTTTGGAGTGTTTCGAATTGTTTTGGAGTATTTAGGACTGTTTTGGAATGTTTTGAAGTGTTTTGGTGTGCTTTTGAGTTATGGTGTTTTTTCGAGTGTTTTGGAGTTGTGTTTTTGGAGTTTGGAGTTTTCAGTTTTTGGAGTTCTAACTTTTTGGAGTTTGGAGTTTTGTTTTTGGAGTTTGGAGTTTTTGGCGTTTGTAGTTTTTGGAATTTGGATTTTGGAGTTTTCGGAGTGTTTTGGAGTCATTTGCAGTGTTTTGGAGTATGTTTTGGACTGTTTTGAACTGTATTGGAGTGAGTTCTTGGAGTGTTTTTGAGTGTTTGGGAGTGCTGTGCAGTATTTGGGACTCCGAACACTCCAAACTGACCAAACACTCATCCACACACTCCAAACACTCCTCCAAACACTCCTCCAAACATTCCAAACACTCCAAACACCCCTCCAAACACTCCAGCAAAGACTCCAAACTCTCCATAAACTACTCCAAACACTCGAAACACGCCTCCAAACACTCCAAATACTCCTCCAGACACTACCAGCACTGCTCCAAACACTGCAAACAATCATCCAAACGCTCCAAACACTACTCCAAACACTCCAACACTCCAAACACTCCAAACTCTCCTCCAAACACTCGAAACACTCCCCCAAACACTCGAAACACTCCAAACACACCTCCAAACACTCCTCCAAAAACTCCAAACACTCCATCACTCCAGCACTCCAAACACTACTCCAAACACTCCAAAAACTCCAAACACTTCAAACACTCCTCGAAACACTCCAAACAATCCAAAAACACCTAAATCCAAACCTCCAAAATCAAAAACTCCTTAAACTGCAAACACTCCAAACACTCCAAACACTACTCCAAACACTCCAAAAACTCCAACACTCCAAACACTCCAAACACTCCAAACTGTCCAAACACTCATTCACACACTCCAAATACTCCTCCAAACACACCACTACGTTTGGCGTTTGGAGTTTTCAGTTTTTGGAGCTTTGACTTTTTGGAGTTTGGAGTTTTGTTTTTGGAGTTTGGAGTTTTTGGAGTTTGGAGTTTTTGGAATTTGGATTTTGGAGTTTTCGGAGTGCTTTGGAGTGATTTGGAGTGTTTTGGAGTATGTTTTGGACTGTTTTGAACTGTTTTGGAGTGAGTTTTTGGAGTGTTTTTGAGTGTTTGGAAGTGCTGTGCAGTCTTTGGGACTCCAAACACTCCAAACTGACCAAACACTCATCCACACACTCCAAACACTCCTCCAAACACTCCTCCAAACATTCCAAAGACTCCAAACACTACTCCAAACACTCCAAAAACTCCAACACTCCAAATATTCCAAACACACCAAACACGACTCAAAACACTCCAAACACTCGAAACACTCCAAACACTCCAATCACTAATCCAGACACTAGAGAAACTCTTCCAAACACTCATCCAAACACTACAAGCACTCCAAACATTCCAAACACTCCTCCAAATACTCCTCTAAACACTCCAACCATTACTCCAAACACTCCAAACACTCCTCCAAACACTCCAAACACACCTCCAAACACTCCAAATACACCTAACTCCAATAACTCCAAAATCAAAAACTCCTTCAACTCCAAACTCCAATCTCTTAAATCTAAACTCCAGAAACTCCAAACTCCTAAACCCAAATTTGCTAACTTGAAAACGCCAACTCTAAACTGCAAAAACTCCAAACTTCCAACTCATACCAGTGTTTTGGTGTGTTTTTTTGTGTTTAGGGGTGTTCTGTAGCGTTTTGCAGTGTTTGGTGTTCAAAATGAGTTATGGAGTGATTTGGGGTGTTTTGGAGTTAGGAGTTTTTGGAGTTTGACGTTTTTGTTGCTTCGATTCGGGAGTTTTTGGACTGTTTTGGAATGTTTTGGATTGCTTTGGTGTGTTGTGGAGTGTTTTTGAGTTATGGAGTGTTTTGGAGTGTCTTGGAGTATTTTGGAGTGTTTTGGACTGTTATGAAGTGTTTCGGCGTGAGTGTATAGCAGCCAGTGTTTTGGAGTGTTTTGCAGTTTTCTGGTGTGTTCTTGAGTGTTTTGGAGTGGATCGAATTGTTTTGGCGTATTTAGCACTGTTTTGGAGTGTTTTGGCTTGCTTTTGAGTTATGGAGTTTTTTCCGAGTGTTTCCGACTGCTATGGAGTGTTTTGGAGTGAGTTTATTGCAGCGAGGGTTTAGGAGTGTTTAGCAGTTTTATGGTGTGATTATGAGTGTTTTGGAGTGTTTCGAATTGTTTTGGAGTATTTAGGACTGTTTTGGAATGTTTGGAAGTGTTTTGGTGTGCTTTTGAGTTATTGTGTTTTTTCGAGTGTTTTGGAGTTGTGTTTTTGGAGTTTGGAGTTTTCAGTTTTTGGAGTTTGGAGTTTTTGGAATTTGGATTTTGGAGTTTTCGGAGTGTTTTGGAGTGATTTGCAGTGTCTTGGAGTATGTTTTGGACTGTTTTGGAGTGAGTTTTTGGAGTACTTTTGAGTGTTTGGGAGAGCTGTGCACAATATGGGGCTCCAAACACTCCAAGCTGTCCAAACACTCATCCACACACTCCAAACAGTCCTCCAAACATTCCAAACACTCCAAACACTACTCCAAACACTCCAAAAACTCCAACACTCCAAACACTCCAAACTGTCCAAACACTCATCCACACACTCGAAATACTCCTCCAAACACTCCACCAAACACTCCAAACTCTCCAAAAACTACTCCAAACAGTCCAAACATTCCTCCAAGCACAACAAACACTCCTCCAAACACTGCAACACTCCAAACTCTCCAAAGAGTACTCCAAACACTCCAAATACTCCTCCAGACACTACTAACACTGCTCCAAACACTGCAAACAATCCTCCAAACGCTCCAAACACTACTCCAAACACTCCAAACACTCCAACACTCCAAACACTCCAAACTCTCCTCCAAACACTCCAAACACTCCTGCAAACACTCCAAACACTCCATCACTCCAAACACTCCTCCAAACACTCCAAACACTCCCCAAAACACTCGAAACACTCCAAACACTCCTCCAAACATTCCTCCAAAATCTCCAAACATTCCATCACTCCAGCACTCCAAACAATCCTCCAAACACTCCAAACACTTCAACCACTCCTCGAAACACTCCAAACAATCCAAAAACACCTAAATCCAAACCTCCAAAATCAAAAACTCCTTAAACTGCAAACTCTTAAATCCCGCTCCAAATACTCCAAACTCCTCAACCCAAATTATCAAACTTGAAACGCGAAACTCCAAACTTCAAAAACGCCAAACCCCCAACTCATATCAGTGTTCCGGTGTGTTTTGGATTGTTTGGAATGTTCTGGAGCGTTTTGCCGTGTTATGTTGTGTTTTGGTGTGCAAAATGAGTTATGGAGTGCTTTGGGGTGTTTTGGAGTTAGGAGTTTTTGGAGTTTGGAGTTTTTGGAATTTGGATATTGGAGTTTTCGCAGTGTTTTGGAGTGATTTGCAGTGTTTTGGACTATGTTTTGGAGTGTTTTGGACTGTTTTGGAGTGAGTTCTTGGAGTGTTTTTGAGTGTTTGGGAGTGCTGTGCAGTCTTTGGACTCCAAACACTCCAAACTGACCAAACACTCATCCACACACTCCAAACACTCCTCCAAACACTCCTCCAAACATTCCAAAGACTCCAAACACTACTCCAAACACTCCAAAAACTCCAACACTCCAAATATTCCAAACACACCAAACACGACTCAAAACACTCCAAACACTCGAAACACTCCAAACACTCCAATCACTAATCCAGACACTAGAGAAACTCTTCCAAACACTCATCCAAACACTACAAGCACTCCAAACATTCCAAACACTCCTCCAAATACTCCTCTAAACACTCCAACCATTACTCCAAACACTCCAAACACTCCTCCAAACACTCCAAACACACCTCCAAACACTCCAAATACACCTAACTCCAATAACTCCAAAATCAAAAACTCCTTCAACTCCAAACTCCAATCTCTTAAATCTAAACTCCAGAAACTCCAAACTCCTAAACCCAAATTTGCTAACTTGAAAACGCCAACTCTAAACTGCAAAAACTCCAAACTTCCAACTCATACCAGTGTTTTGGTGTGTTTTTTTGTGTTTAGGGGTGTTCTGTAGCGTTTTGCAGTGTTTGGTGTTCAAAATGAGTTATGGAGTGATTTGGGGTGTTTTGGAGTTAGGAGTTTTTGGAGTTTGACGTTTTTGTTGCTTCGATTCGGGAGTTTTTGGACTGTTTTGGAATGTTTGGAAGTGTTTTGGTGTGCTTTTGAGTTATTGTGTTTTTTCGAGTGTTTTGGAGTTGTGTTTTTGGAGTTTGGAGTTTTCAGTTTTTGGAGTTTGGAGTTTTTGGAATTTGGATTTTGGAGTTTTCGGAGTGTTTTGGAGTAATTTGCAGTGTCTTGGAGTATGTTTTGGACTGTTTTGGAGTGAGTTTTTGGAGTACTTTTGAGTGTTTGGGAGAGCTGTGCACAATATGGGGCTCCAAACACTCCAAGCTGTCCAAACACTCATCCACACACTCCAAACAGTCCTCCAAACATTCCAAACACTCCAAACACTACTCCAAACACTCCAAAAACTCCAACACTCCAAACACTCCAAACTGTCCAAACACTCATCCACACACTCGAAATACTCCTCCAAACACTCCACCAAACACTCCAAACTCTCCAAAAACTACTCCAAACAGTCCAAACATTCCTCCAAGCACAACAAACACTCCTCCAAACACTGCAACACTCCAAACTCTCCAAAGAGTACTCCAAACACTCCAAATACTCCTCCAGACACTACTAACACTGCTCCAAACACTGCAAACAATCCTCCAAACGCTCCAAACACTACTCCAAACACTCCAAACACTCCAACACTCCAAACACTCCAAACTCTCCTCCAAACACTCCAAACACTCCTGCAAACACTCCAAACACTCCATCACTCCAAACACTCCTCCAAACACTCCAAACACTCCCCAAAACACTCGAAACACTCCAAACACTCCTCCAAACATTCCTCCAAAATCTCCAAACATTCCATCACTCCAGCACTCCAAACAATCCTCCAAACACTCCAAACACTTCAACCACTCCTCGAAACACTCCAAACAATCCAAAAACACCTAAATCCAAACCTCCAAAATCAAAAACTCCTTAAACTGCAAACTCTTAAATCCCGCTCCAAATACTCCAAACTCCTCAACCCAAATTATCAAACTTGAAACGCGAAACTCCAAACTTCAAAAACGCCAAACCCCCAACTCATATCAGTGTTCCGGTGTGTTTTGGATTGTTTGGAATGTTCTGGAGCGTTTTGCCGTGTTATGTTGTGTTTTGGTGTGCAAAATGAGTTATGGAGTGCTTTGGGGTGTTTTGGAGTTAGGAGTTTTTGGAGTTTGGAGTTTTTGGAATTTGGATATTGGAGTTTTCGCAGTGTTTTGGAGTGATTTGCAGTGTTTTGGACTATGTTTTGGAGTGTTTTGGACTGTTTTGGAGTGAGTTCTTGGAGTGTTTTTGAGTGTTTGGGAGTGCTGTGCAGTCTTTGGACTCCAAACACTCCAAACTGACCAAACACTCATCCACACACTCCAAACACTCCTCCAAACACTCCTCCAAACATTCCAAAGACTCCAAACACTACTCCAAACACTCCAAAAACTCCAACACTCCAAATATTCCAAACACACCAAACACGACTCAAAACACTCCAAACACTCGAAACACTCCAAACACTCCAATCACTAATCCAGACACTAGAGAAACTCTTCCAAACACTCATCCAAACACTACAAGCACTCCAAACATTCCAAACACTCCTCCAAATACTCCTCTAAACACTCCAACCATTACTCCAAACACTCCAAACACTCCTCCAAACACTCCAAACACACCTCCAAACACTCCAAATACACCTAACTCCAATAACTCCAAAATCAAAAACTCCTTCAACTCCAAACTCCAATCTCTTAAATCTAAACTCCAGAAACTCCAAACTCCTAAACCCAAATTTGCTAACTTGAAAACGCCAACTCTAAACTGCAAAAACTCCAAACTTCCAACTCATACCAGTGTTTTGGTGTGTTTTTTTGTGTTTAGGGGTGTTCTGTAGCGTTTTGCAGTGTTTGGTGTTCAAAATGAGTTATGGAGTGATTTGGGGTGTTTTGGAGTTAGGAGTTTTTGGAGTTTGACGTTTTTGTTGCTTCGATTCGGGAGTTTTTGGACTGTTTTGGAATGTTTGGAAGTGTTTTGGTGTGCTTTTGAGTTATTGTGTTTTTTCGAGTGTTTTGGAGTTGTGTTTTTGGAGTTTGGAGTTTTCAGTTTTTGGAGTTTGGAGTTTTTGGAATTTGGATTTTGGAGTTTTCGGAGTGTTTTGGAGTAATTTGCAGTGTCTTGGAGTATGTTTTGGACTGTTTTGGAGTGAGTTTTTGGAGTACTTTTGAGTGTTTGGGAGAGCTGTGCACAATATGGGGCTCCAAACACTCCAAGCTGTCCAAACACTCATCCACACACTCCAAACAGTCCTCCAAACATTCCAAACACTCCAAACACTACTCCAAACACTCCAAAAACTCCAACACTCCAAACACTCCAAACTGTCCAAACACTCATCCACACACTCGAAATACTCCTCCAAACACTCCACCAAACACTCCAAACTCTCCAAAAACTACTCCAAACAGTCCAAACATTCCTCCAAGCACAACAAACACTCCTCCAAACACTGCAACACTCCAAACTCTCCAAAGAGTACTCCAAACACTCCAAATACTCCTCCAGACACTACTAACACTGCTCCAAACACTGCAAACAATCCTCCAAACGCTCCAAACACTACTCCAAACACTCCAAACACTCCAACACTCCAAACACTCCAAACTCTCCTCCAAACACTCCAAACACTCCTGCAAACACTCCAAACACTCCATCACTCCAAACACTCCTCCAAACACTCCAAACATTCCCCAAAACACTCGAAACACTCCAAACACTCCTCCAAACATTCCTCCAAAATCTCCAAACATTCCATCACTCCAGCACTCCAAACAATCCTCCAAACACTCCAAACACTTCAACCACTCCTCGAAACACTCCAAACAATCCAAAAACACCTAAATCCAAACCTCCAAAATCAAAAACTCCTTAAACTGCAAACTCTTAAATCCCGCTCCAAATACTCCAAACTCCTCAACCCAAATTATCAAACTTGAAACGCGAAACTCCAAACTTCAAAAACGCCAAACCCCCAACTCATATCAGTGTTCCGGTGTGTTTTGGATTGTTTGGAATGTTCTGGAGCGTTTTGCCGTGTTATGTTGTGTTTTGGTGTGCAAAATGAGTTATGGAGTGCTTTGGGGTGTTTTGGAGTTAGGAGTTTTTGGAGTTTGGAGTTTTTGGAATTTGGATATTGGAGTTTTCGCAGTGTTTTGGAGTGATTTGCAGTGTTTTGGACTATGTTTTGGAGTGTTTTGGACTGTTTTGGAGTGAGTTCTTGGAGTGTTTTTGAGTGTTTGGGAGTGCTGTGCAGTATTTGGACTCCAAACACTCCAAACTGTCCAAACACTCATCCACACACTCCAAACACTCCTCCAAACATTCCAAACACTCCAAACACTACTCCAAACACTCCAAAAACTCCAACACTCAAACACTCCAAACACTCCTCCAAACACTCCAAGCACTCCAAAGACACCAAAACACTCCTCCAAACACTCCAAACACTCCTCCAAACACTCCAGCAAAGATTCCAAACTCTCCAAATATTACTCCAAACACTCCAAACACTCCTCCAAACACACCAAACACTCCTCCATACACTCCAAACAGTCCAAACACTCCATCACTCCAAACACTCCTCCAAACACTCCAACACTCCAAACAGTACTAACACTGCTCCAAACACTGCAAACTATCCTCCAAATGCTTCAAACACTACTCCAAACACTCCAAACACTCCAACACTCCAAACTCTCCTCCAAGCACTCCAAACAGTCCTCCAAACACTCCAAACACTCCTCCAAAAATTCCAAACACTCCATCACCCCAAACACTCCAAACACTCCTGCAAACACTCCAAACACTCCAAAGACTTCAACCACTCACTCGAAACACTCCAAACAATCCAAAAACACCCAAACCTCCAAAAGCAAATACTCCTTAATCTGCAAACTCTTAAATCCCGCTCCAAATACTCCAAACTCCTAAACCCACATTTCCAAACTTGAAAACGCGAAACTCCATACTTCAAACACCCCAAAATCCCAGCTCAAATCAGTGTTTGGGTGTATTTCTATATGTTTTGGACTGTTTTGGAGTGTTCTGGAGCATTTTGCCGTGTTTAATGTGCAAAATGAGTTATGGAGTGTTTTGGAGTATTTCGAATTGTTTTGGAGTATTTAGGACTGTTTTGGAATGTTTTGAAGTGTTTTGGTATGCTTTTGAGTTATGGAGTTGTTTCGAGTGCTTTGGAGTTAGCTGTTTTTGGCGTTTGGAGTTTTCAGTTTTTGGAGCTTTGACTTTTTGGAGTTTGGAGTTTTGTTTTTGGAGTTTGGAGTTTTTGGAGTTTGGAGTTTTTGAAATTTGGATTTTGGAGTTTTCGGAGTGCTTTGGAGTGATTTGGAGTGTTTTGGAGTATGTTTTGGACTGTTTTGAACTGTTTTGGAGTGAGTTTTTGGAGTGTTTTTGAGTGTTTGGATGTGCTGTGCAGTCTTTGGGACTCCAAACACTCCAAACTGACTAAACACTCATCCACACACTCCAAACACTCCTCCAAACACTCCTCCAAACATTCCAAAGACTCCAAACACTACTCCAAACACTCCAAAAACTCCAACACTCCAAATATTCCAAACACACCAAACACGACTCAAAACACTCCAAACACTCGAAACACTCCAAGCACTCCAATCACTAATCCAGACACTAGAGAAACTCTTCCAAACACTCATCCAAACACTACAAGCACTCCAAACATTCCAAACACTCCTCCAAATACTCCTCTAAACACTCCAACCATTACTCCAAACACTCCAAACACTCCTCCAAACACTCCAAACACACCTCCAAACACTCCAAATACACCTAACTCCAATAACTCCAAAATCAAAAACTCCTTCAACTCCAAACTCCAATCTCTTAAATCTAAACTCCAGAAACTCCAAACTCCTAAACCCAAGTTTGCTAACTTGAAAACGCCAACTCTAAACTGCAAAAACTCCAAACTTCCAACTCATACCAGTGTTTTGGTGTGTTTTTTTGTGTTTAGGGGTGTTCTGTAGCGTTTTGCAGTGTTTGGTGTTCAAAATGAGTTATGGAGTGATTTGGGGTGTTTTGGAGTTAGGAGTTTTTGGAGTTTGACGTTTTTGTTGCTTCGATTCGGGAGTTTTTGGACTGTTTTGGAATGTTTTGGATTGCTTTGGTGTGTTGTGGAGTGTTTTTGAGTTATGGAGTGTTTTGGAGTGTCTTGGAGTATTTTGGAGTGTTTTGGACTGTTATGAAGTGTTTCGGCGTGAGTGTATAGCAGCGAGTGTTTTGGAGTGTTTTGCAGTTTTCTGGTGTGTTCTTGAGTGTTTTGGAGTGGATCGAATTGTTTTGGCGTATTTAGCACTGTTTTGGAGTGTTTTGGCTTGCTTTTGAGTTATGGAGTTTTTTCCGAGTGTTTCCGACTGCTATGGAGTGTTTTGGAGTGAGTTTATTGCAGCGAGGGTTTAGGAGTGTTTAGCAGTTTTATGGTGTGATTATGAGTGTTTTGGAGTGTTTCGAATTGTTTTGGAGTATTTAGGACTGTTTTGGAATGTTTGGAAGTGTTTTGGTGTGCTTTTGAGTTATTGTGTTTTTTCGAGTGTTTTGGAGTTGTGTTTTTGGAGTTTGGAGTTTTCAGTTTTTGGAGTTTGGAGTTTTTGGAATTTGGATTTTGGAGTTTTCGGAGTGTTTTGGAGTGATTTGCAGTGTCTTGGAGTATGTTTTGGACTGTTTTGGAGTGAGTTTTTGGAGTACTTTTGAGTGTTTGGGAGAGCTGTGCACAATATGGGGCTCCAAACACTCCAAGCTGTCCAAACACTCATCCACACACTCCAAACAGTCCTCCAAACATTCCAAACACTCCAAACACTACTCCAAACACTCCAAAAACTCCAACACTCCAAACACTCCAAACTGTCCAAACACTCATCCACACACTCGAAATACTCCTCCAAACACTCCACCAAACACTCCAAACTCTCCAAAAACTACTCCAAACAGTCCAAACATTCCTCCAAGCACAACAAACACTCCTCCAAACACTGCAACACTCCAAACTCTCCAAAGAGTACTCCAAACACTCCAAATACTCCTCCAGACACTACTAACACTGCTCCAAACACTGCAAACAATCCTCCAAACGCTCCAAACACTACTCCAAACACTCCAAACACTCCAACACTCCAAACACTCCAAACTCTCCTCCAAACACTCCAAACACTCCTGCAAACACTCCAAACACTCCATCACTCCAAACACTCCTCCAAACACTCCAAACACTCCCCAAAACACTCGAAACACTCCAAACACTCCTCCAAACATTCCTCCAAAATCTCCAAACATTCCATCACTCCAGCACTCCAAACAATCCTCCAAACACTCCAAACACTTCAACCACTCCTCGAAACACTCCAAACAATCCAAAAACACCTAAATCCAAACCTCCAAAATCAAAAACTCCTTAAACTGCAAACTCTTAAATCCCGCTCCAAATACTCCAAACTCCTCAACCCAAATTATCAAACTTGAAACGCGAAACTCCAAACTTCAAAAACGCCAAACCCCCAACTCATATCAGTGTTCCGGTGTGTTTTGGATTGTTTGGAATGTTCTGGAGCGTTTTGCCGTGTTATGTTGTGTTTTGGTGTGCAAAATGAGTTATGGAGTGCTTTGGGGTGTTTTGGAGTTAGGAGTTTTTGGAGTTTGGAGTTTTTGGAATTTGGATATTGGAGTTTTCGCAGTGTTTTGGAGTGATTTGCAGTGTTTTGGACTATGTTTTGGAGTGTTTTGGACTGTTTTGGAGTGAGTTCTTGGAGTGTTTTTGAGTGTTTGGGAGTGCTGTGCAGTATTTGGACTCCAAACACTCCAAACTGTCCAAACACTCATCCACACACTCCAAACACTCCTCCAAACATTCCAAACACTCCAAACACTACTCCAAACACTCCAAAAACTCCAACACTCAAACACTCCAAACACTCCTCCAAACACTCCAAGCACTCCAAAGACACCAAAACACTCCTCCAAACACTCCAAACACTCCTCCAAACACTCCAGCAAAGATTCCAAACTCTCCAAATATTACTCCAAACACTCCAAACACTCCTCCAAACACACCAAACACTCCTCCATACACTCCAAACAGTCCAAACACTCCATCACTCCAAACACTCCTCCAAACACTCCAACACTCCAAACAGTACTAACACTGCTCCAAACACTGCAAACTATCCTCCAAATGCTTCAAACACTACTCCAAACACTCCAAACACTCCAACACTCCAAACTCTCCTCCAAACAGTCCTCCAAACACTCCAAACACTCCTCCAAAAATTCCAAACACTCCATCACCCCAAACACTCCAAACACTCCTGCAAACACTCCAAACACTCCAAAGACTTCAACCACTCACTCGAAACACTCCAAACAATCCAAAAACACCCAAACCTCCAAAAGCAAATACTCCTTAATCTGCAAACTCTTAAATCCCGCTCCAAATACTCCAAACTCCTAAACCCACATTTCCAAACTTGAAAACGCGAAACTCCATACTTCAAACACCCCAAAATCCCAGCTCAAATCAGTGTTTGGGTGTATTTCTATATGTTTTGGACTGTTTTGGAGTGTTCTGGAGCATTTTGCCGTGTTTAATGTGCAAAATGAGTTATGGAGTGTTTTGGAGTATTTCGAATTGTTTTGGAGTATTTAGGACTGTTTTGGAATGTTTTGAAGTGTTTTGGTATGCTTTTGAGTTATGGAGTTGTTTCGAGTGCTTTGGAGTTAGCTGTTTTTGGCGTTTGGAGTTTTCAGTTTTTGGAGCTTTGACTTTTTGGAGTTTGGAGTTTTGTTTTTGGAGTTTGGAGTTTTTGGAGTTTGGAGTTTTTGAAATTTGGATTTTGGAGTTTTCGGAGTGCTTTGGAGTGATTTGGAGTGTTTTGGAGTATGTTTTGGACTGTTTTGAACTGTTTTGGAGTGAGTTTTTGGAGTGTTTTTGAGTGTTTGGAAGTGCTGTGCAGTCTTTGGGACTCCAAACACTCCAAACTGACTAAACACTCATCCACACACTCCAAACACTCCTCCAAACACTCCTCCAAACATTCCAAAGACTCCAAACACTACTCCAAACACTCCAAAAACTCCAACACTCCAAATATTCCAAACACACCAAACACGACTCAAAACACTCCAAACACTCGAAACACTCCAAGCACTCCAATCACTAATCCAGACACTAGAGAAACTCTTCCAAACACTCATCCAAACACTACAAGCACTCCAAACATTCCAAACACTCCTCCAAATACTCCTCTAAACACTCCAACCATTACTCCAAACACTCCAAACACTCCTCCAAACACTCCAAACACACCTCCAAACACTCCAAATACACCTAACTCCAATAACTCCAAAATCAAAAACTCCTTCAACTCCAAACTCCAATCTCTTAAATCTAAACTCCAGAAACTCCAAACTCCTAAACCCAAGTTTGCTAACTTGAAAACGCCAACTCTAAACTGCAAAAACTCCAAACTTCCAACTCATACCAGTGTTTTGGTGTGTTTTTTTGTGTTTAGGGGTGTTCTGTAGCGTTTTGCAGTGTTTGGTGTTCAAAATGAGTTATGGAGTGATTTGGGGTGTTTTGGAGTTAGGAGTTTTTGGAGTTTGACGTTTTTGTTGCTTCGATTCGGGAGTTTTTGGACTGTTTTGGAATGTTTTGGATTGCTTTGGTGTGTTGTGGAGTGTTTTTGAGTTATGGAGTGTTTTGGAGTGTCTTGGAGTATTTTGGAGTGTTTTGGACTGTTATGAAGTGTTTCGGCGTGAGTGTATAGCAGCGAGTGTTTTGGAGTGTTTTGCAGTTTTCTGGTGTGTTCTTGAGTGTTTTGGAGTGGATCGAATTGTTTTGGCGTATTTAGCACTGTTTTGGAGTGTTTTGGCTTGCTTTTGAGTTATGGAGTTTTTTCCGAGTGTTTCCGACTGCTATGGAGTGTTTTGGAGTGAGTTTATTGCAGCGAGGGTTTAGGAGTGTTTAGCAGTTTTATGGTGTGATTATGAGTGTTTTGGAGTGTTTCGAATTGTTTTGGAGTATTTAGGACTGTTTTGGAATGTTTGGAAGTGTTTTGGTGTGCTTTTGAGTTATTGTGTTTTTTCGAGTGTTTTGGAGTTGTGTTTTTGGAGTTTGGAGTTTTCAGTTTTTGGAGTTTGGAGTTTTTGGAATTTGGATTTTGGAGTTTTCGGAGTGTTTTGGAGTGATTTGCAGTGTCTTGGAGTATGTTTTGGACTGTTTTGGAGTGAGTTTTTGGAGTACTTTTGAGTGTTTGGGAGAGCTGTGCACAATATGGGGCTCCAAACACTCCAAGCTGTCCAAACACTCATCCACACACTCCAAACAGTCCTCCAAACATTCCAAACACTCCAAACACTACTCCAAACACTCCAAAAACTCCAACACTCCAAACACTCCAAACTGTCCAAACACTCATCCACACACTCGAAATACTCCTCCAAACACTCCACCAAACACTCCAAACTCTCCAAAAACTACTCCAAACAGTCCAAACATTCCTCCAAGCACAACAAACACTCCTCCAAACACTGCAACACTCCAAACTCTCCAAAGAGTACTCCAAACACTCCAAATACTCCTCCAGACACTACTAACACTGCTCCAAACACTGCAAACAATCCTCCAAACGCTCCAAACACTACTCCAAACACTCCAAACACTCCAACACTCCAAACACTCCAAACTCTCCTCCAAACACTCCAAACACTCCTGCAAACACTCCAAACACTCCATCACTCCAAACACTCCTCCAAACACTCCAAACACTCCCCAAAACACTCGAAACACTCCAAACACTCCTCCAAACATTCCTCCAAAATCTCCAAACATTCCATCACTCCAGCACTCCAAACAATCCTCCAAACACTCCAAACACTTCAACCACTCCTCGAAACACTCCAAACAATCCAAAAACACCTAAATCCAAACCTCCAAAATCAAAAACTCCTTAAACTGCAAACTCTTAAATCCCGCTCCAAATACTCCAAACTCCTCAACCCAAATTATCAAACTTGAAACGCGAAACTCCAAACTTCAAAAACGCCAAACCCCCAACTCATATCAGTGTTCCGGTGTGTTTTGGATTGTTTGGAATGTTCTGGAGCGTTTTGCCGTGTTATGTTGTGTTTTGGTGTGCAAAATGAGTTATGGAGTGCTTTGGGGTGTTTTGGAGTTAGGAGTTTTTGGAGTTTGGAGTTTTTGGAATTTGGATATTGGAGTTTTCGCAGTGTTTTGGAGTGATTTGCAGTGTTTTGGACTATGTTTTGGAGTGTTTTGGACTGTTTTGGAGTGAGTTCTTGGAGTGTTTTTGAGTGTTTGGGAGTGCTGTGCAGTATTTGGACTCCAAACACTCCAAACTGTCCAAACACTCATCCACACACTCCAAACACTCCTCCAAACATTCCAAACACTCCAAACACTACTCCAAACACTCCAAAAACTCCAACACTCAAACACTCCAAACACTCCTCCAAACACTCCAAGCACTCCAAAGACACCAAAACACTCCTCCAAACACTCCAAACACTCCTCCAAACACTCCAGCAAAGATTCCAAACTCTCCAAAAATTACTCCAAACACTCCAAACACTCCTCCAAACACACCAAACACTCCTCCATACACTCCAAACAGTCCAAACACGCCATCACTCCAAACACTCCTCCAAACACTCCAACACTCCAAACTCTCCAAAGGCTACTCCAAACACTCCAAATACTCCTCCAGACACTACTCTCACTGCTCCAAACACTTTGAACAATTCTCCAAATGCTCCAAACACTACTCCAAACACTCCAAAATCTCCAACACTCCAAACACTCCAAACACTCCAGACTGTCCAAACACTCATCCACACACTCCAAATACTCCTCCAAACACTCCACCAAACACTCCAAACTCTCCCAATACTAATCCAAACTCTCCAAACACTCCTCCAAACACTCCTCCATACACTCCAAACAGTCCTAAACACTCCATCACTCCAAACACTCCTCCAAACACTCCAACACTCCAAACTCTCCAAAGACTACTCCAAACACTCCAAATACTCCTCCAGACACTACTAACACTGCTCCAAACACTGCAAACAATTCTCCAAAAGCTCCAAACACTACTCCAAACACTCCAAACACTCCAACACTCTAAACACTCCAAACTCTCCTCCAAACACTCCAAACACTACTCCAAACACTCCAAAATGTCCAACACTCCAAACACTCCGAACACTCCAGACTGTCCAAACACTCATCCACACACTCCAAATACTCCTCCAAACACTCCACCAAACACTCCAAACTCTCCAAAAACTACTCCAAGCACTCCAAACACTCCTCCAAACACACCAAACACTCCTCCATACACTCCAAACAGTCCAAGGACTCCATCACTCCAAACACTCCAAACACTCCAACACTGCAAACACTCCAAACTCTCCTCCAAACACTCGAAACACTCCTCCAAACACTCCAAACACTACTCCAAAAACTCCAAACAATCAATCACTCCAAACACTCCAAACACTCCTCCAACACTCCAAACACTCCAAACTCTCCTCTAAACACTCCAAACACTCCTCCAAACACTCCAAACACTCCTCCAAAAACTCCAAACAATCAATCACACCAAACACTCCAAACACTCGTCCACACACTTCGAACACTCCTCCAAACAGTGCAAGCACTCCTCCAAACACTCCAAACACTACAAAACTCCAAACACTCCTCGAAACACTCCAAACAATCCAAAAACACCTAATTCCAAACCTCCAAAATCAAAAGCACTTTAAACTGCAATCTCTTAAATCCGCTCCAAATACTCCAAACTCCTAAACCCAAATTTCCAAACTTGAAAACGCGAAACTCCAAACTTCAAAAACTCCAAACTCCCAATTCATATCAGCGTTTCGGTGTGTTTCTATGTGTTTTGGACTGTTTTGGAGTGTTCTGGAGCATTTTGCCGTGTTTTGGTGTGTTATGGAGTTCTTTCGAGTGTTTTCTAGTTTGATGTTTTTGGAGTTTGGAGTTTTCAGTTTTTGGAGTTTTGACTTTTTGGAGTTTGGAGTTTTGTTTTTGGAGTTTGGAGTTTTTGGCGTTTGGAGTTTTTGGAATTTGGATTTTGGAGTTTTCGGAGTGTTTTGGAGTGATTTGCAGTGTTTTGGAGTATGTTTTGGACTGTTTTGAACTGTATTGGAGTGAGTTTTTGGAGTGTTTTTGAGTGTTTGGGAGTGCAAACACTCCAAACTGACCAAACACTCATCCACACACTCCAAACACTCCTCCAAACACTCCTCCAAACATTCCAAACACTCCAATCACCCCTCCAAACACTCCAGCAAATACTCCAAACTCTCCAAAAACCTACTCCAAACACTCGAAACACGCCTCCAAACACTCCAAATACTCCTCCAGACACTACTAACACTGCTCCAAACACTGCAAACAATCATCCAAACGCTCCAAACACTACTCCAAACACTCCAAACACTCCAACACTCCAAACACTCCAAACTCTCCTCCAAAACACTCCAAACACTCCTCCAAACACTCCAAACACTCCTCCAAAAACTCCAAACAATCCATCACTCCAAACACTCCAAGCACTCCTCCAAACACTCAAAACACTCCTCCAAACACTCGAAACACTCCAAACACTGCTCCAAACACTCCTCTAAAAACTCCAAACACTCCATCACTCCAAACACTCCAAACACTCCTCCAAACACTCCAAACACTGCAAACACTTTAACCACTCCTCGAAACACTCCAAACAATCCAATAACACCCAAACCTCCAAAATCAAAAACTCCTTTAACTGCAAACTCTTAAATCCCGCTCCAAATATTCCAAACTCTTAACCCAAATTTCCAAACTTGAAAACGCGAAACTCCATACTTCAAACACCCCAAAGTCCCAGCTCAAATCAGTGTTTGGGTGTGTTTCTATATGTTTTGGACTGTTTTGGAGTGTTCTGGAGCATTTTGCCGTGTTTTGGTGTGCAAAATGAGTTATGGAGTGTTTTGGGGTGTTTTGGAGATTGGAGTTTTTGGAGTTTGGAGTATTTGGAGTTTGGATATGGGACTTTTGGAGTGTTTTGAAATGTTGTGGAGAGTCCTGGTGTGTTTTTGAGTTTTGGAGTGTTTCGGAGCATTTAGTAGTGTTTTGGAGTGTTTTGGACTGTTATGGAGTATTTCGGACTGTTTTGGAATGTTTTGAAGTGTTTTGGTATGCTTTTGAGCTATGGAGTTTTTTCGAGTGTTTTGGAGTTAGGTGTTTTTGGAGTTTGGAGTTTTCAGTTTTTGGAGCTTTGACTTTTTGAAGTTTGGAGTTTTGTTTTTGGAGTTTGGAGTTTTTGGAGTTTGGAGTTTTTGGAGTGTTTTGGAGTGATTTGGAGGGGTTTGGAGTATGTTTTGGACTGTTTTGAACTGTTTTGGAGTGAGTTTTTGGAGTGTTTTTGAGTGTTTGCGAGTGCTGTGCAGTATTTGGGACTCCAAACACTCCAAACTGACCAAACACTCATCCACACACTCCAAACACTCCTCCAAACACTCCTCCAAACATTCCAAAGACTCCAAACACTACTCCAAACACTCCAAAAAATCCAACACTCCAAACATTCCAAACACTCCAAACTGTCCAAACATTCATCCACACACTCCAAACAAACACTCCTCCAAACATTCCAAACACTCCGAATACTACTCCAAACACACCAAACACGACTCAAAACACTCCAAACACTCGAAACACTCCAAACACTCCAATCACTACTCCATACACTAGAAAAACTCCTCCAAACACTCCTCCAAACACTACAAGCACTCCAAACACTCCAAACACTCATCCAAACACTCCTCTAAACACTCGAAACACTACTCCAAACACTCCAAACACTCCTCCAAACACTCCAAACACTCCTCCAAACAATCCAAACACGCCTCCAAACACTCCAAATACACCTAACTCCAATAACTCCAAAATCAAAAACTCCATCAACTCCAAACTCCAATCTCTTAAATCCAAACTCCAAATCTCCAAACTCCTAAACCCAAATATACTAACTTGAAAACGCCAACTCCAAACTGCAATAACTCCAAACTTCCAACTCATAACAGTGTTTTGGTGTGTTTTTATGTGTTTAGGGGTGTTCTATAGCGTTTTGCAGTGTTTGGTGTGCAAAATGAGTTATGGAGTGTTTTGGGGTGTTTTGGAGTTAGGAGTTTTTGGAGTTTGTCGTTTTTGTTGCTTGGATTTGGGAGTTTTTGGACTGTTTTGGAATGTTTTGGAATGTTTTGGCGTGTTGTGGAGTGTTTTGGTGTGTTTTTGAGTTATGGAGTGTTTTGGAGTGTCTTGGAGTATTTTGGAGTGTTTTGGACTGTTATGAAGTGTTTTGGCGTGAGTGTATAGCAGCGAGTGTTTTGGAGTGTTTTGCAGTTTTCTGGTGTGTTCTTGAGTGTTTTGGAGTGGTTCGAATTGTTTTGGAGTATTTAGCACTGTTTTGGAGTGTTTTGGTCTGCTTTTGAGTTATGGAGTTTTTTCCGAGTGTTTCGGACTGCTATGGAGTGTTTTGGAGTGAGTTTATAGCTGCGAGTGTTTTGGAGTGTTTAGCAGTTTTATGGTGTGATTATGAGTGTTTTGGAGTGTTTCGAATTGTTTTGGAGTATTTAGGACTGTTTTGGAATGTTTTGAAGTGTTTTGGTGTGCTTTTGAGTTATGGTGTTTTTTCGAGTGTTTTGGAGTTGTGTTTTTGGAGTTTGGAGTTTTCAGTTTTTGGAGTTCTAACTTTTTGGAGTTTGGAGTTTTGTTTTTGGAGTTTGGAGTTTTTGGCGTTTGGAGTTTTTGGAATTTGGATTTTGGAGTTTTCGGAGTGTTTTGGAGTGATTTGCAGTGTTTTGGAGTATGTTTTGGACTGTTTTGAACTGTATTGGAGTGAGTTTTTGGAGTGTTTTTGAGTGTTTGGGAGTGCTGTGCAGTATTTGGGACTCCGAACACTCCAAACTGACCAAACACTCATCCACACACTCCAAACACTCCTCCAAACACTCCTCCAAACATTCCAAACACTGCAAACACCCCTCCAAACACTCCAGCAAAGACTCCAAACTCTCCATAAACTACTCCAAACACTCGAAACACGCCTCCAAACACTCCAAATACTCCTCCAGACACTACTAGCACTGCTCCAAACACTGCAAACAATCATCCAAACGCTCCAAACACTACTCCAAACACTCCAAACACTCCAACACTCCAAACACTCCAAACTCTCCTCCAAACACTCGAAACACTCCCCCAAACACTCGAAACACTCCAAACACTCCTCCAAACACTCCTCCAAAAACTCCAAACACTCCAGCACTCCAGCACTCCAAACACTCCTCCAAACACTCCAAACACTCCAAACACTTCAACCACTCCTCGAAACACTCCAAACAATCCAAAAACACCTAAATCCAAACCTCCAAAATCAAAAACTCCTTAAACTGCAAACACTCCAAACACTCCTCCAAACATTCCAAACACTCCAAACACTACTCCAAACACTCCAAAAACTCCAACACTCCAAACACTCCAAACTATCCAAACACTCATTCACACAATCCAAATACTCCTCCAAACACACCACCAAACACTCCAAACTCTCCAAAAACTACTCCAAACACTCCTCCAAACACACCAAACACTCCTCCATACACTCCAAACAGTCCAAACACTCCATCACTCCAAACACTCCTCCAAACACTCCAACACTCCAAACAGTACTAACACTGCTCCAAACACTGCAAACTATCCTCCAAATGCTTCAAACACTACTCCAAACACTCCAAACACTCCAACACTCCAAACTCTCCTCCAAACACTCCAAACAGTCCTTCAAACACTCCAAACACTCCTCCAAAAATTCCAAACACTCCATCACCCCAAACACTCCAAACACTCCTGCAAACACTCTAAACACTCCAAAGACTTCAACCACTCACTCGAAACACTCCAAACAATCCAAAAACACCCAAACCTCCAAAAGCAAAAACTCCTTAATCTGCAAACTCTTAAATCCCGCTCCAAATACTCCAAACTCCTAAACCCACATTTCCAAACTTGAAAACGCGAAACTCCATACTTCAAACACCCCAAAATCCCAGCTCAAATCAGTGTTTGGGTTTGTTTCTATATGTTTTGGACTGTTTTGGAGTGTTCTGGAGCATTTTGCCGTGTTTAATGTGCAAAATGAGTTATGGAGTGTTTTGGAGTGTTTCGAATTGTTTTGGAGTATTTAGGACTGTTCTGGAATGTTTTGAAGTGTTTTGGTATGCTTTTGAGTTATGGAGTTGTTTCGAGTGTTTTGGAGTTAGCTGTTTTTGGCGTTTGGAGTTTTCAGTTTTTGGAGCTTTGACTTTTTGGAGTTTGGAGTTTTGTTTTTGGAGTTTGGAGTTTTTGGAGTTTGGAGTTTTTGGAATTTGGATTTTGGAGTTTTCGGAGTGCTTTGGAGTGATTTGGAGTGTTTTGGAGTATGTTTTGGACTGTTTTGAACTGTTTTGGAGTGAGTTTTTGGAGTGTTTTTGAGTGTTTGGAAGTGCTGTGCAGTATTTGGGACTCCAAACACTCCAAACTGACCAAACACTCATCCACACACTCCAAACACTCCTCCAAACACTCCTCCAAACATTCCAAAGATTCCAAACACTACTCCAAACACTCCAAAAACTCCAACACTCCAAATATTCCAAACACACCAAACACGACTCAAAACACTCCAAACACTCGAAACACTCCAAACACTCCAATCACTAATCCAGACACTAGAGAAACTCTTCCAAACACTCCTCCAAACACTACAAGCACTCCAAACATTCCAAACACTCCTCCAAACACTCCTCCAAACATTCCAAACACTCCAAACACCCCTCCAAACACTCCAGCAAAGACTCCAAACTCTCCATAAACTACTCCAAACACTCGAAACACGCCTCCAAACACTCCAAATAATCCTCCAGACACTACCAGCACTGCTCCAAACACTGCAAACAATCATCCAAACGCTCCAAACACTACTCCAAACACTCCAAACACTCCAACACTCCAAACACTCCAAACTCTCCTCCAAACACTCGAAACACTCCCCCAAACACTCGAAACACTCCAAACACTCCTCCAAACACTCCTCCAAAAACTCCAAACACTCCATCACTCCAGCAATCCAAACACTCCTCCAAACACTCCAAACACTCCAAACACTTCAACCACTCCTCGAAACACTCCAAACAATCCAAAAACACCTAAATCCAAACCTCCAAAATCAAAAACTCCTTAAACTGCAAACACTCCAAACACTCCTCCAAACATTCCAAACACTCCAAACACTACTCCAAACACTCCAAAAACTCCAACACTCCAAACAC
>NC_140998.1:228797629-228812629 GCF_052327205.1 Somniosus microcephalus
CTCACACACACACAAACTCACACTCAAACACACACTCACAAACATACATATACACACACACAACCTCACACTCAAACTCACTCTAACACTCACACACACACCCACACACACAAACTCACACTCACACACACACACACACACACACAAACTCACACTCACACAGACAAACTCACACACACACACACACAAACTCACACTCACACTCTCACACACACACTCATAAACACACACTCACACTCACACTCACACACTCACACACACACACAAACTAACACTCACACACACACACAAACAAACTCACACTCACATGCACACACACTCACACTCACACACTCACACAAACTCACACTCACACACACTCACAAACACACTCACCCACACACACACACACACAAACTCACACTCACACACACACTCACAAACACATACACACACACACAAACTCACACTCACACTCACACACACACACCACACACACACAAACTCACACACTCACACACACACCCACACAAGCACACTCACACACTCACACTCACACACACACACACACTCACAAACACACACTCACTCTCACTCTCACACACACAAACTCACACTCACACACACACACACTACAAACACACACACAAACTCACACTCACACACACACAAACTGACACTCACACACACAAACTCACACTCACACACACACTCACAGACACACTCACCCACACACACACAAACTCACACTCACACACACACTCACAAACACATACTCACAAACAATCTCACACTCACACTCTCATGCACACACACACGCCACACACACAAACTCACACACTCACACACACACCCACACACACACTCACACACACACATGCACACTCACACACACACAAAAACTCACACTCAAACACTCATACACACACTCACAAACACACACAAACACACACTCACACTCACACACTCACACACACAAACTCACACTCACACACAAACTCACACTCACAAACACACACACACCACACATACACAAACTCACACACTTACTCACACACACACACAAACACACACACAAACTCACACTCACACACACACAAACTCACACTCAAACACACACTCACAAACATACATATACACACACACAACCTCACACTCACACTCACTCTAACACTCACACACACACCCACACACAGAAACTCACACTCACACACACACACACACACACACAAACTCACACTCACACAGACAAACTCACACACACACACACAAAATCACACACACAAACTCACACACAGACAAACTCACACTCACACACACAGACAAACTCACACTCACACACACACACACAAACTCACACTCACACACACACACAAACTCACACTCACACTCACAAAAAACACACTCACACACACACACAAACTCACACACACACAAACTCACACTCACACACACACACAAACTCACACACACACACAAACTCACACTCACACACACACAAACTCACACTCACACTCACTCACAAACACACACAAACTCACACTCACACACACACAAACACACACACTCACACACAAACTCACACTCACACACACACTAACAAACACACACTGAAACTCACACTCACAAACACACACACAAATTCACACACACACACACAAACTCACACTCACACACACAAACACACACACACAAACTCACACTGACACACACACTAACATACACACACAAACTCACACTCACACACACACACAAACTCACACACACACACACACAAACTCACACTCACACACACACTAACAAACACACACAAACTCACACTCACACACACAGACAAACTCACACTCACACACACACACACAAACTCACACTCACACACACACACAAACTCACACTCACACACACACAAAAACACACTCACACACACACAAACTCACACACACACAAACTCACACTCACACACACACACAAACTCACACACACACACAATCTCACACTCACACACACACAAACTCACACTCACACTCACTCACAAACACACACAAACTCACACTCACACACACACAAACACACACACTCACACACAAACTCACACTCACACACATACTAACAAACACACACTGAAACTCACACTCACAAACACACACACAAATTCACACAAACACACACAAACTCACACACACACAAACTCACACTCACCCACACACACACACAAACTCACACTCACACACACACACAAACTCACACTCACACACACACACAAACTCACACTCACACACACACACAAACTCACACACACACACAAACACACACACGCACACAAACTCACACTCACACACACACACAAACACACACACACACAAACTCACACTCACACACACAAACACACACACACAAACTCAAAATCACACACTAACAAACACACACAAACTCACACTCACACACACAAACTCACACTCACACACGCACAAACTCACACTCACACACACAAACTCACACTCACACACACACACACTCACACACACACACAAACTCACACTCACACAAACTCACACTCACACACGCACAAACTCACACTCACACACACAAACTCACACATCACACACACACACAAACTCACACTCACACACACACACAAACTCACACTCACACACACACACAAACTCACACTCACAAACACACAGACACACAAACTCATACTCACACACACACACACAAGCATACACACACACAAACTCACACTCACACACACAAACACACACACACAAACTCACACTCACACACACTAACAAGCACACACAAACTCACACTCACACACACACACAAACTCACACTCACACACACACATACACAAACTCACACTCACACACACACACAAACTCACACTCACACACACACGCACACACACTCACATGCACACATGCACACTCACACACACACAAAAACTCACACTCAAACACTCATACACACACTCACAAACACACACAAACACACACTCACACTCACACACTCACACACACAAACTCACACTCACACACAAACTCACACTCACAAACACACACACACCACACATACACAAACTCACACACTTACTCACACACACACACAAACACACACACAAACTCACACTCACACACACACAAACTCACACTCAAACACACACTCACAAACATACATATACACACACACAACCTCACACTCAAACTCACTCTAACACTCACACACACACCCACACACACAAACTCACACTCACACACACACACACACACACACAAACTCACACTCACACAGACAAACTCACACACACACACACACAAACTCACACTCACACTCTCACACACACACTCATAAACACACACTCACACTCACACTCACACACTCACACACACACACAAACTAACACTCACACACACACACAAACAAACTCACACTCACATGCACACACACTCACACTCACACACTCACACAAACTCACACTCACACACACTCACAAACACACTCACCCACACACACACACACACAAACTCACACTCACACACACACTCACAAACACATACACACACACACAAACTCACACTCACACTCACACACACACACCACACACACACAAACTCACACACTCACACACACACCCACACAAGCACACTCACACACTCACACTCACACACACACACACACTCACAAACACACACTCACTCTCACTCTCACACACACAAACTCACACTCACACACACACACACTAACAAACACACACACAAACTCACACTCACACACACACAAACTGACACTCACACACACAAACTCACACTCACACACACACTCACAGACACACTCACCCACACACACACAAACTCACACTCACACACACACTCACAAACACATACTCACAAACAATCTCACACTCACACTCTCATGCACACACACACGCCACACACACAAACTCACACACTCACACACACACCCACACACACACACTCACACACACACATGCACACTCACACACACACAAAAACTCACACTCAAACACTCATACACACACTCACAAACACACACAAACACACACTCACACTCACACACTCACACACACAAACTCACACTCACACACAAACTCACACTCACAAACACACACACACCACACATACACAAACTCACACACTTACTCACACACACACACAAACACACACACAAACTCACACTCACACACACACAAACTCACACTCAAACACACACTCACAAACATACATATACACACACACAACCTCACACTCACACTCACTCTAACACTCACACACACACCCACACACAGAAACTCACACTCACACACACACACACACACACACAAACTCACACTCACACAGACAAACTCACACACACACACACAAAATCACACACACAAACTCACACACAGACAAACTCACACTCACACACACAGACAAACTCACACTCACACACACACACACAAACTCACACTCACACACACACACAAACTCACACTCACACTCACAAAAAACACACTCACACACACACACAAACTCACACACACACAAACTCACACTCACACACACACACAAACTCACACACACACACAAACTCACACTCACACACACACAAACTCACACTCACACTCACTCACAAACACACACAAACTCACACTCACACACACACAAACACACACACTCACACACAAACTCACACTCACACACACACTAACAAACACACACTGAAACTCACACTCACAAACACACACACAAATTCACACACACACACACAAACTCACACTCACACACACAAACACACACACACAAACTCACACTGACACACACACTAACATACACACACAAACTCACACTCACACACACACACAAACTCACACACACACAAACTCACACTCACACACACAAATTCACACACACACACAAACTCACACTCACACACACACAAACTCACACTCACACACACACACACAAACTCACACTCACACACACACAAACTCACACTTACACACACACACAAACTCACACTCACACACACACACAAACTCACACTCACACACACTCACAAACACACACACACAAACTCACACTCACACACACACAAACTCACACTCACACACACACTAACAAACACACACAAACTCACACTCACACACACAGACAAACTCACACTCACACACACACACACAAACTCACACTCACACACACACACAAACTCACACTCACACACACACAAAAACACACTCACACACACACAAACTCACACACACACAAACTCACACTCACACACACACACAAACTCACACACACACACAATCTCACACTCACACACACACAAACTCACACTCACACTCACTCACAAACACACACAAACTCACACTCACACACACACAAACACACACACTCACACACAAACTCACACTCACACACATACTAACAAACACACACTGAAACTCACACTCACAAACACACACACAAATTCACACAAACACACACAAACTCACACACACACAAACTCACACTCACCCACACACACACACAAACTCACACTCACACACACACACAAACTCACACTCACACACACACACAAACTCACACTCACACACACACACAAACTCACACACACACACAAACACACACACGCACACAAACTCACACTCACACACACACACAAACACACACACACACAAACTCACACTCACACACACAAACACACACACACAAACTCAAAATCACACACTAACAAACACACACAAACTCACACTCACACACACAAACTCACACTCACACACGCACAAACTCACACTCACACACACAAACTCACACTCACACACACACACACTCACACACACACACAAACTCACACTCACACAAACTCACACTCACACATGCACAAACTCACACTCACACACACAAACTCACACATCACACACACACACAAACTCACACTCACACACACACACAAACTCACACTCACACACACACACAAACTCACACTCACAAACACACAGACACACAAACTCATACTCACACACACACACACAAGCATACACACACACAAACTCACACTCACACACACAAACACACACACACAAACTCACACTCACACACACTAACAAGCACACACAAACTCACACTCACACACACACACAAACTCACACTCACACACACACATACACAAACTCACACTCACACACACACACAAACTCACACTCACACACACACGCACAAACTCACACTCACACACAGGCAAACTCACACACACACACAAACTCACACACACACACACACAATCTCACACTCACACACACACACAAACTCACACACACACAAACTCACACTCACACACACACACACACTCACACTCACACTCACTCACAAACACACACAAACTCACACTCACACACACACTCTCACACACACACACAAACTCACACACACACACACTCACACACACACAAACTCACACTCACACACACCACACACACACACACACAAATTCACACACACACACACAAACTCACACTCACACACACACACTCACACACTCACACTCACACACACACACAAACACACACACACAAACTCACACTCACACACACACACAAACTCACACTCACACTCACACACACACCACACTCACACAAATTCACACTTACACTCACACACACACACACACACACAAATTCACACTCACACTCACACTCACACACACACAAACCACACACACACAAACTCACACTCACACACACAAACACACACACTCACACTCACACACACACTCACACTCACACACACACACAAACTCACACTCACACATTCACACACACACTCACACACACACACTCACACTCACACACACAAACACACAAACTCACACTCACACACTCACACACATTCGCAAACACACAGACACACACACAAACTCACACTCACACACAAACTCACACTCACACAGACACTCACAAACAAAAACACATCACACATACACAAACTCACACACTCACTCACAAACACACAAACTCACACTCACACACACTCACACTCACACACACACTCACACACACACACACTCACACACACTCACAAACACACACACACACACAAACTCACACACACACTCACAAACACACTCACCCACACACACACACAAACCCACATGCACACACACACTCACAAACTCACACACACACAAACTCACACTCACACTCACACACACACCCACCACACACACACAAACTCACACACTCACACACTCACATGCACACACTCACACTCACACAGTCACACACACACTCACACACACAAACACCACACACACAAACCCAGACTCACACACACACACACAAACTCACACTCAAACAAACACACACACAATCTCACACTAACACACACACTCACAAACACACACACACAAACTCACACTCACACACAACACAAACACACAAAAAATCTCACACACACAAACTCACACTCACACACACACACATCACACACACACAAACTCACACACTCACACACACAAACTCACACTCACACACACACACACTCACACATTCACACTCACAAACACACACACACAAACTCACACTCACGCACACGCACCACACACACACACAAACTCACACTCACACACACCTTCACAAACACGCACACACACACAAATTCACACTCACACACTCTCACTCACACTCACACACTCACACTCACACTCACACACACACACAAACTCACACTCACACTCTCACACACACTCATAAACACACACACACACTCACACACACACTCACACTCACACTCACGCACTCACACACACACACAAACTAACACTCACACACACACACAAACAAACTCACACTCACATGCACACACACTCACACTCACACACTCACACAAACTCACACTCACACACACACTCACAAACACACTCACCCACACACACACACACACACAAACTCACACTCACACACACACTCACAAACACATACACACACACACAAACTCACACTCACACTCACACACACACACCACACACACACAAACTCACACACACACACACACCCACACAAGCACACTCACACACTCACACTCACACACACACACACACTCACAAACACACACTCACTCTCACTCTCACACACACAAACTCACACTCACACACACACACACTAACAAACACACACACACACACAAACTCACACTCACACACACACAAACTCACACACACACACACAAACTCACACTCACACACACACTCACAAACACACTCACCCACACACACACAAACTCACACTCACACACACACTCACAAACACATACTCACAAACAATCTCACACTCACACTCACATGCACACACACACGCCACACACACAAACTCACACACTCACACACACACCCACACACACACACTCACACACTCACACACACACATGCACACTCACACACACACAACAACTCACACTCAAACACTCATACACACACTCACAAACACACACACACACTCACACTCACACACTCACACACACAAACTCACACTCACACACAAACTCACACTCACAAACACACACACACCACACATACACAAACTCACACACTTACTCACACACACACACAAACACACACACAAACTCACACTCACACTCACACACACACAAACTCACACTCACACACACACACAAACTCACACTCACACACACACAAACTCACACTCACACACACACACACAAACTCACACTCACACACACACACAAACTCACACTCACACACACTCACAAACACACACACACAAACTCACACTCACACACACACACACAAACTCACACTCACACACACACTAACAAACACACACAAACTCACACTCACACACACAGACAAACTCACACTCACACACACACACACACACACTCACACTCACACACACACACAAACTCACACTCACACACACACAAAAACACACTCACACACACACACAAACTCACACACACACAAACTCACACTCACACACACACACAAACTCACACACACACACAAACTCACACTCACACACACACAAACTCACACTCACACTCACTCACAAACACACACAAACTCACACTCACACACACACAAACACACACACTCACACACAAACTCACACTCACACACATACTAACAAACACACACTGAAACTCACACTCACAAACACACACACAAATTCACACAAACACACACAAACTCACACACACACAAACTCACACTCACCCACACACACACACAAACTCACACTCACACACACACACAAACTCACACTCACACACACACACAAACTCACACTCACACACGCACACAAACTCACACTCACACACACACACAAACACACACACACACAAACACACACTCACACACACAAACACACACACACAAACTCAAAATCACACACTAACAAACACACACTAACTCACACTCACACACACAAACTCACACTCACACACGCACAAACTCACACTCACACACACAAACTCACACTCACACACACACACACACAAACTCACACTCACACAAACTCACACTCACACACGCACAAACTCACACTCACACACACAAACTCACACATCACACAGACACACAAACTCACACTCACACACACACACAAACTCACACTCACACACACACACAAACTCACACTCACAAACACACAGACACACAAACTCATACTCACACACACACACACAAGCATACACACACACAAACTCACACTCACACACACAAACACACACACACAAACTCACACTCACACACACTAACAAGCACACACAAACTCACACTCACACACACACACAAACTCACACTCACACACACACACACACAAACTCACACACACACACACACAAACTCACACTCACACACACACGCACAAACTCACACTCACACACAGGCAAACTGACACACACACACAAACTCACACACACACACACACAATCTCACACTCACACACAAACACAAACTCACACACACACAAACTCACACTCACACACACACACAAACTCACACTCACACTCACTCACAAACACACACAAACTCACACTCACACACACACACTCACACACACACACAAACTCACACACACACGCACACACTCACACACACACAAACTCACACTCACACACACCACACACACACACACACAAATTCACACACACACACACAAACTCACACTCACACACACACACTCACGCACTCACACTCACACACACACACAAACACACACACACAAACTCACACTCACACTCACACACACACCACACTCACACAAATTCACACTCACACTCACACACACACACACACACGCACAAATTCACACTCACACTCACACACACACAAACCACACACACACAAACTCACACTCACACACACAAACACACACACTCACACTCACACACACACTCACACTCACACACACACACAAACTCACACTCGGACATTCACACACACATTCACACACTCACACTCACACACTCACACTCACACTCACACTCACACTCACACACACACACAAACTCACACTCACACTCTCACACACACTCATAAACACACACACACACTCACACTCACACTCACGCACTCACACACACACACAAACTAACACTCACACACACACACAAACAAACTCACACTCACATGCACACACACTCACACTCACACACTCACACAAACTCACACTCACACACACACTCACAAACACACTCACCCACACACACACACACACACAAACTCACACTCACACACACACTCACAAACACATACACACACACACAAACTCACACTCACACTCACACACACACACCACACACACACAAACTCACACACACACACTCACCCACACAAGCACACTCACACACTCACACTCACACACACACACACACTCACAAACACACACTCACTCTCACTCTCACACACACAAACTCACACTCACACACACACAAACTCACACACACACACACAAACTCACACTCACACACACACTCACAAACACACTCACCCACACACACACAAACTCACACTCACACACACACTCACAAACACATACTCACAAACAATCTCACACTCACACTCACATGCACACACACACGCCACACACACAAACTCACACACTCACACACACACCCACACACACACACTCACACACTCACACACACACATGCACACTCACACACACACAACAACTCACACTCAAACACTCATACACACACTCACAAACACACACACACACTCACACTCACACACTCACACACACAAACTCACACTCACACACAAACTCACACTCACAAACACACACACACCACACATACACAAACTCACACACTTACTCACACACACACACAAACACACACACAAACTCACACTCACACTCACACACACACAAACTCACACTCACACACACACACACAAACTCACACTCACACACACACAAACTCACACTCACACACACACACACAAACTCACACTCACACACACACACAAACTCACACTCACACACACACACACAAACTCACACACACACACACTAACAAACACACACAAACTCACACTCACACACACAGACAAACTCACACTCACACACACACACACACACTCACACTCACACACACACACAAACTCACACTCACACACACACAAAAACACACTCACACACACACACAAACTCACACACACACAAACTCACACTCACACACACACACAAACTCACACACACACACAAACTCACACTCACACACACACAAACTCACACTCACACTCACTCACAAACACACACCAACTCACACTCACACACACACAAACACACACACTCACACACAAACTCACACTCACACACATACTAACAAACACACACTGAAACTCACACTCACAAACACACACACAAATTCACACAAACACACACAAACTCACACACACACAAACTCACACTCACCCACACACACACACAAACTCACACTCACACACACACACAAACTCACACTCACACACACACACAAACTCACACTCACACACACACACAAACTCACACACACACACAAACACACACACGCACACAAACTCACACTCACACACACACACAAACACACACACACACAAACACACACTCACACACACAAACACACACACACAAACTCAAAATCACACACTAACAAACACACACAAACTCACACTCACACACACAAACTCACACTCACACACGCACAAACTCACACTCACACACACAAACTCACACTCACACACACACACACACACAAACTCACACTCACACAAACTCACACTCACACACGCACAAACTCACACTCACACACACAAACTCACACATCACACAGACACACAAACTCACACTCACACACACACACAAACTCACACTCACACACACACACACAAACTCACACTCACAAACACACAGACACACAAACTCATACTCACACACACACACACAAGCATACACACACACAAACTCACACTCACACACACAAACACACACACACAAACTCACACTCACACACACTAACAAGCACACACAAACTCACACTCACACACACACACAAACTCACACTCACACACACACACACACAAACTCACACACACACACACACAAACTCACACTCACACACACACGCACAAACTCACACTCACACACAGGCAAACTGACACACACACACAAACTCACACACACACACACACAATCTCACACTCACACACAAACACAAACTCACACACACACAAACTCACACTCACACACACACACAAACTCACACTCACACTCACTCACAAACACACACAAACTCACACTCACACACACACACTCACACACACACACAAACTCACACACACACGCACACACTCACACACACACAAACTCACACTCACACACACCACACACACACACACACAAATTCACACACACACACACAAACTCACACTCACACACACACACTCACGCACTCACACTCACACACACACACAAACACACACACACAAACTCACACTCACACTCACACACACACCACACTCACACAAATTCACACTCACACTCACACACACACACACACACACACAAATTCACACTCACACTCACACACACACAAACCACACACACACAAACTCACACTCACACACACAAACACACACACTCACACTCACACACACACTCACACTCACACACACACACAAACTCACACTCGAACATTCACACACACATTCACACACACACACTCACACTCACACTCACACACACAAACACACAAACTCACACTCACACACTCACACACATTCGCAAACACACAGACACACACACAAACTCACACTCACACACAAACTCACACTCACACAGACACTCACAAACAAAAACACATCACACATACACAAACTCACACACTCACTCACAAACACACAAACTCACACTCACACACACTCACACTCACACACACACTCACACACACACAAACACACACTCACACACACTCACAAACACACACACACACACAAACTCACACTCACACACACACTCACAAACACACTCACCCACACACACACACAAACCCACATGCACACACACACTCACAAACTCACACACACACAAACTCACACTCACACTCACACACACACCCACCACACACACACAAACTCACACACTCACACACTCACACGCACACACTCACACTCACACAGTCACACACACACTCACACACACAAACACCACACACACAAACCCAGACTCACACACACACACACAAACTCACACTCAAACAAACACACACACAATCTCACACTAACACACACACTCACAAACACACACACACAAACTCACACTCACACACAACACAAACACACAAAAAATCTCACACACACAAACTCACACTCACACACACACACATCACACACACACAAACTCACACACTCACACACACAAACTCACACTCACACACACACACACTCACACATTCACACTCACAAACACACACACACAAACTCACACTCACGCACACGCACCACACACACACACAAACTCACACTCACACACACCTTCACAAACACGCACACACACACAAATTCACACTCACACACTCTCATTCACACTCACACACTCACACTCACACTCACACACACACAAACTCACACTCACTCTCTCACACACACACTCATAAACACACACACACACTCACACACACACTCACACTCACACTCACGCACTCACACACACACACAAACTAACACTCACACACACACACAAACAAACTCACACTCACATGCACACACACTCACACTCACACACTCACACAAACTCACACTCACACACACACTCACAAACACACTCACCCACACACACACACAAACTCACACTCACACACACACTCACAAACACATACACACACACACAAACTCACACTCACACACACACACCACACACACACAAACTCACACACTCACACACACACCCACACAAGCACACTCACACACTCACACTCACACACACACACACACTCACAAACACACACTCACTCTCACTCTCACACACACAAACTCACACTCACACACACACACACTAACAAACACACACACACACACAAACTCACACTCACACACACACAAACTCACACACACACACACAAACTCACACTCACACACACACTCACAAACACACTCACCCACACACACACAAACTCACACTCACACACACACTCACAAACACATACTCACAAACAATCTCACACTCACACTCACATGCACACACACACACCACACACACAAACTCACACACTCACACACACACCCACACACACACACTCACACACACACATGCGCACTCACACACACACAAAAACTCACACTCAAACACTCATACACACACTCACAAACACACACACACACACTCACACTCACACACTCACACACACAAACTCACACTCACACACAAACTCACACTCACAAACACACACACACCACACATACACAAACACACACACTTACTCACACACACACACAAACACACACACAAACTCAGACTCA
>NC_140998.1:228815129-228835129 GCF_052327205.1 Somniosus microcephalus
CACACTCACAAACACACAGACACACAAACTCATACTCACACACACACACACACACAAGCATACACACACACAAACTCACACTCACACACACAAACACACACACACAAACTCACACTCACACACACTAACAAGCACACACAAACTCACACTCACACACACACACAAACTCACACTCACACACACACACACACAAACTCACACTCACACACACACACAAACTCACACTCACACACACACGCACAAACTCACACTCACACACACGCAAACTCACACACACACACAAACTCACACACACACACACACAATCTCACACTCACACACACACACAAACTCACACACACAAACTCACACTCACACACACACACAAACTCACACTCACACTCACTCACAAACACACACAAACTCACACTCACACACACACACTCACACACACACACAAACTCACACACACACACACACACACACTCACACACACACAAACTCACACTCACACACACCACACACACACACAAATTCACACACACACACACAAACTCACACTCACACACACACACTCACACACTCACACTCACACACACACACAAACACACACACACAAACTCACACTCACACTCACACACACACCACACTCACACAAATTCACACTCACACTCACACACACACACACAAATTCACACTCACACTCACACTCACACACACACAGAAACTCACACTCACACACACACACAAACACACACACTCACACTCACACACACACTCACACTCACACACACACACAAACTCACACTCACACATTCACACACAAACTCACACACACACACTCACACTCACACTCACACACACAAAGACACAAACTCACACTCACACACTCACACACATTCGCAAACACACAGACACACACACAAACTCACACTCACACACAAACTCACACTCACACAGACACTCACAAACAAAAACACATCACACATACACAAACTCACACACTCACTCACAAACACACAAACTCACACTCACACACACTCACACTCACACACACACTCACACACACACAAACACACACTCACACACACTCACAAACACACACACACACACAAACTCACACTCACACACACACTCACAAACACACTCACCCACACACACACACAAACCCACATGCACACACACACTCACAAATTCACACACACACAAACTCACACTCACACTCACACACACACCCACCACACACACACAAACTCACACACTCACACACTCACACGCACACACTCACACTCACACAGTCACACACAAACACACACACACAAACACCACACACACAAACCCAGACTCACACACACACACACAAACTCACACTCAAACAAACACATACACAATCTCACACTAACACACACACTCACAAACACACACACACAAACTCACACTCACACACAACACAAACACACAAAAAATCTCACACACACAAACTCACACTCACACACACACACATCACACACACACAAACTCACACACTCACACACACAAACTCACACTCACACACACACACACTCACACATTCACACTCACAAACACACACACACAAACTCACACTCACGCACACACACCACACACACACACAAACTCACACTCACACACACCTTCACAAACACGCACACACACACAAATTCACACTCACACACTCTCACTCACACTCACACACTCACACTCACACTCACACACACACACAAACTCACACTCACACTCTCACACACACACTCATAAACACACACACACACTCACACACACACTCACACTCACACTCACACACTCACACACACACACAAACTAACACTCACACACACACACAAACAAACTCACACTCACATGCACACACACTCACACTCACACACTCACACAAACTCACACTCACACACACACTCACAAACACACTCACCCACACACACACACACACAAACTCACACTCACACACACACTCACAAACACATACACACACACACAAACTCACACTCACACTCACACACACACACCACACACACACAAACTCACACACTCACACCCACACCCACACAAGCACACTCACACACTCACACTCACACACACACACACACTCACAAACACACACTCACTCTCACTCTCACACACACAAACTCACACTCACACACACACACACTAACAAACACACACACACACACAAACTCACACTCACACACACACAAACTCACACACACACACACAAACTCACACTCACACACACACTCACAAACACACTCACCCACACACACACAAACTCACACTCACACACACACTCACAAACACATACTCACAAACAATCTCACACTCACACTCACATGCACACACACACGCCACACACACAAACTCACACACTCACACACACACCCACACACACACACTCACACACACATGCACACTCACACACACACAAAAACTCACACTCAAACACTCATACACACACTCACAAACACACACACACACACTCACACTCACACACTCACACACACAAACTCACACTCACACATAAACTCACACTCACAAACACACACACACCACACATACACAAACTCACACACTTACTCACACACACACACAAACACACACACAAACTCACACTCACACACACACAAACTCACACTCAAACACACACTCACAAACATACATATACACACACACAACCTCACACTCACACTCACTCTAACACTCACACACACACCCACACACACAAACTCACACTCACACACACACACACACACACACACAAACTCACACTCACACAGACAAACTCACACACACACACACACAAAATCACACACACAAACTCACACACAGACAAACTCACACTCACACACACAGACAAACTCACACTCACACACACACACACAAACTCACACTCACACACACACACAAACTCACACTCACACACACACAAAAACACACTCACACACACACACAAACTCACACACACACAAACTCACACTCACACACACACACAAACTCACACTCACACACACACAAACTCACACTCACACTCACTCACAAACACACACAAACTCACACTCACACACACACAAACACACACACTCACACACAAACTCACACTCACACACACACTAACAAACACACACTGAAACTCACACTCACAAACACACACACAAATTCACACACACACACACAAACTCACACACACACACAAACTCACACTCACCCACACACACACACAAACTCACACTCACACACACACACAAACTCACACTCACACACACAAACTCACACTCACACACACACACAAACTCACACTCACACACACACAAAAACACACTCACACACACACACAAACTCACACAAACACAAACTCACACTCACACACACACACAAACTCACACACACACACAAACTCACACTCACACACACACAAACTCACACTCACACTCACTCACAAACACACACAAACTCACACTCACACACACACAAACACACACACTCACACACACTCACACTCACACACACACTAACAAACACACACTGAAACTCACACTCACAAACACACACACAAATTCACACACACACACACAAACTCACACACACACACAAACTCACACTCACCCACACACACACACAAACTCACACTCACACACACACACAAACTCACACTCACACACACAAACTCACACTCACACACACACACAAACTCACACTCACACACACACACACAAACTCACACGCACACACAAACACACACACACACACAAACTCACACTCACACACACACACAAACACACACACACACAAACTCACACTCACACACACAAACACACACACACAAACTCAAAATCACACACTAACAAACACACACAAACTCACGCTCACACACACACAAACTCACACTCACACACACACAAACTCACATTCACACACACAAACTCACACTCACACACAAACACAAACTCACACTCACACACACACAAACTCACACTCACACACACACAAACTCACACTCACCCACACAAACTCACACTCACACACACACACAAACTCACACTCACACACACAAACTCACACTCACACTCACACACAAACTCACACTCACACACACACTAACAAACACACACTGAAACTCACACTCACAAACACACACACAAATTCACACACACACACACAAACACACACACACACACAAACTCACACTCACCCACACACACACACAAACTCACACTCACACTCACACACAAACTCACACTCACACACACAAACTCACACTCACACACACACACAAACTCACACTCACACACACACAAAAACACACTCACACACACACACAAACTCACACACACACAAACTCACACTCACACACAAACTCACACACACACACAAACTCACACTCACACACACACAAACTCACACTCACACTCACTCACAAACACACACAAACTCACACTCACACTCACTCACAAACACACACAAACTCACACTCACACACACACAAACACACACACTCACACACACTCACACTCACACACACACTAACAAACACACACTGAAACTCACACTCACAAACACACACACAAATTCACACACACACACACAAACTCACACACACACACAAACTCACACTCACCCACACACACACACAAACTCACACTCACACACACACACAAACTCACACTCACACACACAAACTCACACTCGCACACACACACAAACTCACACTCACACACACACACACAAACTCACACGCACACACAAACACACACACACACACAAACTCACACTCACACACACACACAAACACACACACACACAAACTCACACTCACACACACAAACACACACACACAAACTCAAAATCACACACTAACAAACACACACAAACTCACACTCACACACACACAAACTCACACTCACACACGCACAAACTTACATTCACACACACAAACTCACACTCACACACACACACAAACTCACACTCACACACACACAAACACACACTCACACACGCACAAACTCACACTCACCCACACAAACTCACACTCACACACACACACAAACTCACACACACAAACTCACACTCACACACACACACAAACTCACACTCACAAACACACAGACACACAAACTCATACTCACACACACACACAAGCATACACACACACAAACCCACACTCACACACACAAATACACACACACACAAACTCACACTCACACACACTAACAAACACACACAAACTCACACTCACACACACACAAACTCACACTCACACACACACACACAAACTCACACTCACACACACACACAAACTCACACTCACACACACACACACAAACTCACACTCACACACACACGCAAACTCACACACACACAAACTCACTCACACACACACACAATCTCACACTCACACACACACACACACAAACTCACACTCACACACACACACAAACTCACACTCACACTCACTCACAAACACACAAACTCACACTCACACACACACTAACAAACACACACTCAAACTCACACTCACACGCACACACACAAACTCACACACACACACAAACTCACACTCACACACACACAAACTCACACACACACAAACTCACACTCACACACACACACAAACTCACACACACACACACACACTCACACACTCTCACACACACAAACTCACTCTCACACACACACACAATCTCACACTCACACACACACACAAACTCACACACACGCAAACTCACACTCACACACACAAACTCACACTCACACTCACTCACAAACACACAAACTCACACTCACACACACACTAACAAACACACACACAAACTCACACTCACACACACACAAAAACACACTCACACACACACACAAACTCACACACACACAAACTCACACTCACACACACAAACTCACACACACACGCAAACTCACACTCACACACACAAACTCACACTCACTCACAAACACACACAAACTCACACTCACACACACACAAACACACACACTCACACTCACACACACACTAACAAACACACACTGAAACTCACACTCACAAACACACACACAAATTCACACACACACACACAAATTCACACACACACACAAACTCACACTCACCCACACACACACACAAACTCACACTCACACACACACACAAACTCACACACACACACAAACTCACACTCACACACACACACAAACTCACACACACACAAACTCACACTCACACACACACACAAACTCACACACACACACACACACTCACACACTCACACACACACAAACTCACACTCACACACACACACACAATCTCACACTCACACACACACACAAACTCACACACACACAAACTCACACTCACACATACAAACTCACACTCACACTCACTCACAAACACACAAACTCACACTCACACACACACTAACAAACACACACACAAACTCACACTCACACACACACAAAAACACACTCACACACACACACAAACTCACACACACACAAACTCACACTCACACAAACTCACACACACACGCAAACTCACACTCACACACACACAAACTCACACTCACTCACAAACACACACAAACTCACACTCACACACACACAAACACACACACTCACACACACTCACACTCACAC
This sequence comes from Somniosus microcephalus, assembly GCF_052327205.1. Classification (NCBI taxonomy): domain Eukaryota; kingdom Metazoa; phylum Chordata; class Chondrichthyes; order Squaliformes; family Somniosidae; genus Somniosus; species Somniosus microcephalus. Next base: position 228,821,760 of record NC_140998.1, read on the forward strand.
ACACACTAACAAACACACACTGAAAGTCACACTCACAAACACACACACAAATTCACACACACACACACAAACTCACACACACACACAAACTCACACTCACCCACACACACACAAACTCACACTCACACACACACACAAACTCACACTCACACACACAAACTCACACTCACACACACACACAAACTCACACTCACACACACACACACAAACTCACACGCACACACAAACACACACACACACACAAACTCACACTCACACACACACACAAACACACACACACACAAACTCACACTCACACACACAAACACACACACACAAACTCAAAATCACACACTAACAAACACACACAAACTCACACTCACACACACACAAACTCACACTCACACACGCACAAACTCACACTCACACACACAAACTCACACTCACACACACACACAAACTCACACTCACACACACACAAACTCACACTCACACACGCACAAACTCACACTCACCCACACAAGCTCACACTCACACACACACACAAACTCACACTCACACACACACACAAACTCACACTCACACACACACACAAACTCACACTCACAAACACACAGACACACAAACACATACTCACACACACACACAAGCATACACACACACAAACTCACACTCACACACACAAAAACACACACACAAACTCACACTCACACACACTAACAAACACACACAAACTCACACTCACACACACACAAACTCACACTCACACACACACACACAAACTCACACTCACACACACACACAAACTCACACTCACACACACACACACAAACTCACACTCACACACACACGCAAACTCACACACACACAAACTCACACTCACACACACACACAATCTCACACTCACACACACACACAAACTCACACACACACAAACTCACACTCACACACACACACAAACTCACACTCACACTCACTCACAAACACACAAACTCACACTCACACACACACTAACAAACACACACTCAAACTCACACGCACACACACAAACTCACACACACACAAACTCACACTCACACACACACACAAACTCACACACACACACACACTCACACACACACAAACTCACACACACACACACACTCACACACTCACACACACACAAACTCACACTCACACACACCACACACACACACACACACAAGTTCACACACACACACACACAAACTCACACTCACACACACACACTCACACACTCACACTCACACACACACAAACACACACACAAACTCACACTCACACTCACACACACACCACACTCACACAAATTCACACTCACACTCACACACACACACACACAAATTCACACTCACACTCACACACACACAAACCACACACACACAAACTCACACTCACACACACACACAAACACACACACTCACACTCACACACACACTCACACTCACACACACACACACAAACTCACACTCACACATTCACACACACACTCACAAACACACACACACACACTCACACTCACACTCACACACACAAACACACAAACTCACACTCACACACACACACATTCGCAAACACACAGACACACACACAAACTCACACTCACACACAAACTCACACTCACACAGACACTCACAAACAAAAACACATCACACATACACAAATTCACACACTCACTCACAAACACACAAACTCACACTCACACACACTCACACTCACACACACACTCACACACACACACACAAACTCACACTCACACACACTCACAAACACACACCACACACACAAACTCACATTCACATACACACACACACACTCACACAAACTCACACTCACACACACACACTCACAAACACACACACACAAAAACTCACACTCACTCACACAAACTCACACACACACACAAACTCACACTCACACACACACAAACTCACACTCACACACACACACACCACACACACACAAACTCACACACTCACACACACACACACTCACACGCACACACTCACACTCACACACACACACACACAAACTCACACTCACACACACACACACACAAACTCACACTCACACACACACTAACAAACACACTCACCCACACACAAACTCACACTCACACTCACACACACACACCACACACACACAAACTCACACATTCACACACACACACACACTCACACGCACACACACACACACACAAACTCACACTCATACACACACATACACACACATTCACACTCACACTCACACAAACTCACACTCACACACAAACACACACACACCACACATACACAAACTCACACACTCACTCACACACACACAAACTCACACTCACACACACACACTCACACTCACACACTCATACTCAAACACACACAAACTCACACTCACAGACACAATCACAAACACACACATACACACACACAAACTCACATTCACACTCACACTCACATACACACACACAACCACACACACACACACAAACTCACACTCACACAAACACAAACTCACACACACACAAACTCACACACACACACACAAACTCACACTCACACACACACACGCAAACAGACTCACACTCACACACAGACTCACAAACAAACACACACACACAAATTCACACTCACACACACACCACACACACACAAACTCACACACACACACACCACACACACAAACCCACACTCACACACACACACAAACACACACACGCACACAAACTCACACACACACACACAAACTCACACTCAAACAAACACACACACAATCTCACACTAACACACACACTCACAAACACACACACACAAACTCACACTCACACACAACACAAACACACAAAAAATCTCACACACACAAACTCACACTCACACACACACACATCACACACACCCAAACTCACACACTCACACACACAAACTCACACTCACACACACACACACTCACACATTCATACTCACAAACACACACACACAAACTCACACTCACGCACACACACCACACACACACACAAACTCACAAACACACACACACACACAAATTCACACTCACACTCACTCTCACACTCACACACACACACACCACACACACAAACTCACTCTCACACACACACTCACACAAACCACACACACACAAACTCACACTCACACACACACACAAACACACACACTCACACTCACACACACACTCACACTCACACACACACACTCACACTCACACATTCACACACACACTCACAAACACACACACACACTCACACTCACACTCACACACACAAACACACAAACTCACACTCACACACTCACACACATTCGCAAACACACAGACACACACACAAACTCACACTCACACACAAACTCACACTCACACAGACACTCACAAACAAAAACACATCACACATACACAAATTCACACACTCACTCACAAACACACAAACTCACACTCACACACACTCACACTCACACACACACTCACACACACACACACAAACTCACACTCACACACACTCACAAACACACACCACACACACAAACTCACATTCACATACACACACACACACTCACACAAACTCACACTCACACACACACACTCACAAACACACACACACACAAAAACTCACACTCACTCACACAAACTCACACACACACACAAACTCACACTCACACACACACAAACTCACACTCACACACACACACACCACACACACACAAACTCACACACTCACACACACACACACTCACACGCACACACTCACACTCACACACACACACACAAACTCACACTCACACACACACACACACAAACTCACACTCACACACACACTAACAAACACACTCACCCACACACAAACTCACACTCACACTCACACACACACACCACACACACACAAACTCACACATTCACACACACACACACACTCACACGCACACACACACACACACAAACTCACACTCATACACACACATACACACACATTCACACTCACACTCACACAAACTCACACTCACACACAAACACACACACACCACACATACACAAACTCACACACTCACTCACACACACACAAACTCACACTCACACACACACACTCACACTCACACACTCATACTCAAACACACACAAACTCACACTCACAGACACAATCACAAACACACACATACACACACACAAACTCACATTCACACTCACACTCACATACACACACACAACCACACACACACACACAAACTCACACTCACACAAACACAAACTCACACACACACAAACTCACACACACACACACAAACTCACACTCACACACACACACGCAAACAGACTCACACTCACACACAGACTCACAAACAAACACACACACACAAATTCACACTCACACACACACCACACACACACAAACTCACACACACACACACCACACACACAAACCCACACTCACACACACACACAAACACACACACACACACAAACTCATACACACACACACAAACTCACACTCAAGCAAACACACACACAATCTCACACTAACACACACACTCACAAACACACACACACAAACTCACACTCACACACAACACAAACACACAAAAAATCTCACACACACAAACTCACACTCACACACACACACATCACACACACCCAAACTCACACACTCACACACACAAACTCACACTCACACACACACACTCACACATTCATACTCACAAACACACACACACAAACTCACACTCAAGCACACACACCACGCACACACACAAACTCACACACACACTCACACACAAATTCACACTCACACTCACTCTCACACTCACACACACACACACCACACACACAAATCCACTCCCACACACACACTCACACTCACACTCACACACTCACACTCACTCACACACACACATACACAAACTCACACTCACACTCTCACACACACTCATAAACACACACACACTCACACACACACTCACACTCACACTCACACACTCACACTGACACTCACACACACACACACAAACTAACACTCACACACACACACAAACTCACACTCACATGCACACACACTCACACTCACACACTCACACAAACCCACACTCACACACACACTCACAAACACACTCACCCACACACACACACAAACTCACACTCACACACGCACAAACTCACACTCACCCACACAAGCTCACACTCACACACACACACAAACTCACACTCACACACACACACAAACTCACACTCACACACACACACAAACTCACACTCACAAACACACAGACACACAAACACATACTCACACACACACACAAGCATACACACACACAAACTCACACTCACACACACAAAAACACACACACAAACTCACACTCACACACACTAACAAACACACACAAACTCACACTCACACACACACAAACTCACACTCACACACACACACACAAACTCACACTCACACACACACACAAACTCACACTCACACACACACACACAAACTCACACTCACACACACACGCAAACTCACACACACACAAACTCACACTCACACACACACACAATCTCACACTCACACACACACAAACTCACACACACACAAACTCACACTCACACACACACACAAACTCACACTCACACTCACTCACAAACACACAAACTCACACTCACACACACACTAACAAACACACACTCAAACTCACACTCACACGCACACACACAAACTCACACACACACAAACTCACACTCACACACACACACAAACTCACACACACACACACACTCACACACACACAAACTCACACACACACACACACACTCACACACTCACACACACACAAACTCACACTCACACACACCACACACACACACACACAAATTCACACACACACACACACAAACTCACACTCACACACACACACTCACACACTCACACTCACACACACACAAACACACACACAAACTCACACTCACACTCACACACACACCACACTCACACAAATTCACACTCACACTCACACACACACACACACACAAATTCACACTCACACTCACACACACACAAACCACACACACACAAACTCACACTCACACACACACACAAACACACACACTCACACTCACACACACACTCACACTCACACACACACACACAAACTCACACTCACACATTCACACACACACTCACAAACACACACACACACTCACACTCACACTCACACACACAAACACACAAACTCACACTCACACACTCACACACATTCGCAAACACACAGACACACACACAAACTCACACTCACACACAAACTCACACTCACACAGACACTCACAAACAAAAACACATCACACATACACAAATTCACACACTCACTCACAAACACACAAACTCACACTCACACACACTCACACTCACACACACACTCACACACACACACACAAACTCACACTCACACACACTCACAAACACACACCACACACACAAACTCACATTCACATACACACACACACACTCACACAAACTCACACTCACACACACACACTCACAAACACACACACACAAAAACTCACACTCACTCACACAAACTCACACACACACACAAACTCACACTCACACACACACAAACTCACACTCACACACACACACACCACACACACACAAACTCACACACTCACACACACACACACACTCACACGCACACACTCACACTCACACACACACACACAAACTCACACTCACACACACACACACACAAACTCACACTCACACACACACTAACAAACACACTCACCCACACACAAACTCACACTCACACTCACACACACACACCACACACACACAAACTCACACATTCACACACACACACACACTCACACGCACACACACAAACACACAAACTCACACTCACACACTCACACACATTCGCAAACACACAGACACACACACAAACTCACACTCACACACAAACTCACACTCACACAGACACTCACAAACAAAAACACATCACACATACACAAATTCACACACTCACTCACAAACACACAAACTCACACTCACACACACTCACACTCACACACACACTCACACACACACACACAAACTCACACTCACACACACTCACAAACACACACCACACACACAAACTCACATTCACATACACACACACACACTCACACAAACTCACACTCACACACACACACTCACAAACACACACACACAAAAACTCACACTCACTCACACAAACTCACACACACACACAAACTCACACTCACACACACACAAACTCACACTCACACACACACACACCACACACACACAAACTCACACACTCACACACACACACACACTCACACGCACACACTCACACTCACACACACACACACAAACTCACACTCACACACACACACACACAAACTCACACTCACACACACACTAACAAACACACTCACCCACACACAAACTCACACTCACACTCACACACACACACCACACACACACAAACTCACACATTCACACACACACACACACTCACACGCACACACACACACACACAAACTCACACTCACACACACACACAAACTCACACTCACAAACACACAGACACACAAACACATACTCACACACACACACAAGCATACACACACACAAACTCACACTCACACACACAAAAACACACACACAAACTCACACTCACACACACTAACAAACACACACAAACTCACACTCACACACACACAAACTCACACTCACACACACACACACAAACTCACACTCACACACACACACAAACTCACACTCACACACACACACACAAACTCACACTCACACACACACGCAAACTCACACACACACAAACTCACACTCACACACACACACAATCTCACACTCACACACACACACAAACTCACACACACACAAACTCACACTCACACACACACACAAACTCACACTCACACTCACTCACAAACACACAAACTCACACTCACACACACACTAACAAACACACACTCAAACTCACACTCACACGCACACACACAAACTCACACACACACAAACTCACACTCACACACACACACAAACTCACACACACACACACACTCACACACACACAAACTCACACACACACACACACTCACACACTCACACACACACAAACTCACACTCACACACACCACACACACACACACACACAAATTCACACACACACACACACAAACTCACACTCACACACACACACTCACACACTCACACTCACACACACACAAACACACACACAAACTCACACTCACACTCACACACACACCACACTCACACAAATTCACACTCACACTCACACACACAAATTCACACTCACACTCACACACACACAAACCACACACACACAAACTCACACTCACACACACACACAAACACACACACTCACACTCACACACACACTCACACTCACACACACACACACAAACTCACACTCACACATTCACACACACACTCACAAACACACACACACACACTCACACTCACACTCACACACACAAACACACAAACTCACACTCACACACTCACACACATTCGCAAACACACAGACACACACACAAACTCACACTCACACACAAACTCACACTCACACAGACACTCACAAACAAAAACACATCACACATACACAAATTCACACACTCACTCACAAACACACAAACTCACACTCACACACACTCACACTCACACACACACTCACACACACACACACAAACTCACACTCACACACACTCACAAACACACACCACACACACAAACTCACATTCACATACACACACACACACTCACACAAACTCACACTCACACACACACACTCACAAACACACACACACAAAAACTCACACTCACTCACACAAACTCACACACACACACAAACTCACACTCACGCACACACAAACTCACACTCACACACACACACACCACACACACACAAACTCACACACTCACACACACACACACACTCACACGCACACACTCACACTCACACACACACACACAAACTCACACTCACACACACACACACACAAACTCACACTCACACACACACTAACAAACACACTCACCCACACACAAACTCACACTCACACTCACACACACACACCACACACACACAAACTCACACATTCACACACACACACACACTCACACGCACACACACACACACACAAACTCACACTCATACACACACATACACACACATTCACACTCACACTCACACAAACTCACACTCACACACAAACACACACACACCACACATACACAAACTCACACACTCACTCACACACACACAAACTCACACTCACACACACACACTCACACTCACACACTCATACTCAAACACACACAAACTCACACTCACAGACACAATCACAAACACACACATACACACACACAAACTCACATTCACACTCACACTCACATACACACACACAACCACACACACACACACAAACTCACACTCACACAAACACAAACTCACACACACACAAACTCACACACACACACACAAACTCACACTCACACACACACACGCAAACAGACTCACACTCACACACAGACTCACAAACAAACACACACACACAAATTCACACTCACACACACACCACACACACACAAACTCACACACACACACACCACACACACAAACCCACACTCACACACACACACAAACACACACACACACACAAACTCACACACACACACAAACTCACACTCAAACAAACACACACACAATCTCACACTAACACACACACTCACAAACACACACACACAAACTCACACTCACACACAACACAAACACACAAAAAATCTCACACACACAAACTCACACTCACACACACACACATCACACACACCCAAACTCACACACTCACACACACAAACTCACACTCACACACACACACACTCACACATTCATACTCACAAACACACACACACAAACTCACACTCACGCACACACACCACACACACACACAAACTCACAAACACACACACACACACAAATTCACACTCACACTCACTCTCACACTCACACACACACACACCACACACACAAACTCACTCTCACACACACACTCACACAAACCACACACACACAAACTCACACTCACACACACACACAAACACACACACTCACACTCACACACACACTCACACTCACACACACACACTCACACTCACACATTCACACACACACTCACAAACACACACACACACTCACACTCACACTCACACACACAAACACACAAACTCACACTCACACACTCACACACATTCGCAAACACACAGACACACACACAAACTCACACTCACACACAAACTCACACTCACACAGACACTCACAAACAAAAACACATCACACATACACAAATTCACACACTCACTCACAAACACACAAACTCACACTCACACACACTCACACTCACACACACACTCACACACACACACACAAACTCACACTCACACACACTCACAAACACACACCACACACACAAACTCACATTCACATACACACACACACACTCACACAAACTCACACTCACACACACACACTCACAAACACACACACACACAAAAACTCACACTCACTCACACAAACTCACACACACACACAAACTCACACTCACACACACACAAACTCACACTCACACACACACACACCACACACACACAAACTCACACACTCACACACACACACACTCACACGCACACACTCACACTCACACACACACACACAAACTCACACTCACACACACACACACAAACTCACACTCACACACACACTAACAAACACACTCACCCACACACAAACTCACACTCACACTCACACACACACACCACACACACACAAACTCACACATTCACACACACACACACACTCACACGCACACACACACACACACAAACTCACACTCATACACACACATACACACACATTCACACTCACACTCACACAAACTCACACTCACACACAAACACACACACACCACACATACACAAACTCACACACTCACTCACACACACACAAACTCACACTCACACACACACACTCACACTCACACACTCATACTCAAACACACACAAACTCACACTCACAGACACAATCACAAACACACACATACACACACACAAACTCACATTCACACTCACACTCACATACACACACACAACCACACACACACACACAAACTCACACTCACACAAACACAAACTCACACACACACAAACTCACACACACACACACAAACTCACACTCACACACACACACGCAAACAGACTCACACTCACACACAGACTCACAAACAAACACACACACACAAATTCACACTCACACACACACCACACACACACAAACTCACACACACACACACCACACACACAAACCCACACTCACACACACACACAAACACACACACACACACAAACTCATACACACACACACAAACTCACACTCAAACAAACACACACACAATCTCACACTAACACACACACTCACAAACACACACACACAAACTCACACTCACACACAACACAAACACACAAAAAATCTCACACACACAAACTCACACTCACACACACACACATCACACACACCCAAACTCACACACTCACACACACAAACTCACACTCACACACACACACTCACACATTCATACTCACAAACACACACACACAAACTCACACTCAAGCACACACACCACACTCACACACAAACTCACACACACACACACACAAATTCACACTCACACTCACTCTCACACTCACACACACACACACCACACACACAAATCCACTCCCACACACACACTCACACTCACACACTCACACTCACTCACACACACACATACACAAACTCACACTCACACTCTCACACACACTCATAAACACACACACACACTCACACACACACTCACACTCACACTCACACACTCACACTGACACTCACACACACACACACAAACTAACACTCACACACACACACAAACTCACACTCACATGCACACACACTCACACTCACACACTCACACAAACCCACACTCACACACACACTCACAAACACACTCACCCACACACACACACAAACTCACACTCACACACACACTCACAAACACATACACACACACACACAAACTCACACTCACACTCACACACCGCACACACACAAACTCACACACTCACACCCACACACGCACACTCACACTCACACACTCACACTCACACACACACACACACACAAACTCACACACACACTCACACACACACACTCACAAACAGACACTCACACTCACACACTCTCACTCTCTCTCACACACACACACACAAGCTCACACACACACACACACACTCACAAACACACACACACACAAACTCACACTCACACAAACTCACACACACACTCACACACACAAACTCACACTCATACACAAACTCACAAACACACTCACCCACACACACACACAAACTCACACTCACACACACACACACACACAAACTCACACTCACACGCACACACACACTCACACTCACACACTCACACACAAAAACTCACACTCACACACACATTCACAAACACAAACACACACACAAACTCACACTCACACTCACACAAACACACACACACACAAACTCACACTCACACACACACTCACAATTATACTCACCCACACACACACAAACTCACACTCACACACACACTCACAAACACATACTCACAAACAATCTCACACTCACACTCACACGCACACACACACAAAATCTCACACACTCACACACACACCCATACACACACACTCACACACACATGCACACTCACACACACACAAACTCACACTCAAACACTCATACACATGCTCACAAACACACACACACACACACTCACACTCACAAACTCACACTCACACACACACAAACCCACACTCACACACTCACACACAAGCTCACACTCGCAAACACACACACACCACACATACACAAACTCACACACTTACTCACACACACACACAAACACACTCACACACACACACACTCACACACTCACACTCACACTCACAGTCACACAAACTCACACTCACACACACACTCACAAACATACATACACACACACACACACACAAACTCACACTCACTCAAACACACACACACACACACACACAAACTCAAACTCACACACACACACTCACACAAACTCACACACTCACACACACACACAAACTCACACACACAAACTCACACACACACAAACTCACACACTCACACACACACACAAACTCACACACACAAACTCACACACACACAAACTCACACTCACACACACACACACAATGTCACACTCACACACACGCAAACAAACTCACACTCACACACACACTCA
>NC_140998.1:228840129-228856496 GCF_052327205.1 Somniosus microcephalus
CTCACACACACAAACTCACACTCACACACACACACATCACACACACCCAAACTCACACACTCACACACACAAACTCACACTCACACACACACACACTCACACATTCATACTCACAAACACACACACACAAACTCACACTCAAGCACACACACCACACACACACACAAACTCACACACACACACACACACAAATTCACACTCACACTCACTCTCACACTCACACACACACACACCACACACACAAATCCACTCCCACACACACACTCACACTCACACTCACACACTCACACTCACTCACACACACACATACACAAACTCACACTCACACTCTCACACACACTCATAAACACACACACACACTCACACACACACTCACACTCACACTCACACACTCACACTGACACTCACACACACACACACAAACTCACACTCACATGCACACACACTCACACTCACAAACTCACACAAACCCACACTCACACACACACTCACAAACACACTCACCCACACACACACACAAACTCACACTCACACACACACTCACAAACACATACACACACACACACAAACTCACACTCACACTCACACACCGCACACACACAAACTCACACACTCACACCCACACACGCACACTCACACTCACACACTCACACTCACACACACACACACACACACAAACTCACACACACACTCACACACACACACTCACAAACAGACACTCACACTCACACACTCTCACTCTCTCTCACACACACACACACAAGCTCACACACACACACACACACTCACAAACACACACACACACACAAACTCACACTCACACAAACTCACACACACACTCACACACACAAACTCACACTCACACACAAACTCACAAACACACTCACCCACACAAACTCACACTCACTCACACACACACACACAAACTCACACTCACACGCACACACACACTCACACTCACACACTCACACACAAAAACTCACACTCACACACACATTCACAAACACACACACAAACTCACACTCACACTCACACAAACACACACAAACTCACACTCACACACACACTCACAATTATACTCACCCACACACACACAAACTCACACTCACACACACACTCACAAACACATACTCACAAACAATCTCACACTCACACTCACACGCACACACACACACAAACTCACACACTCACACACACACCCACACACACACACTCACACACACATGCACACTCACACACACACAAACTCACACTCAAACACTCATACACATGCTCACAAACACACACACACACACACTCACACTCACAAACTCACACTCACACACACACAAACCCACACTCACACACTCACACACAAGCTCACACTCGCAAACACACACACACCACACATACACAAACTCACACACTTACTCACACACACACACAAACACACTCACACACACACACACTCACACTCACACTCACAGTCACACAAACTCACACTCACACACACACTCACAAACATACATACACACACACACACAAACTCACACTCACACTCACTCAAACACTCACACACACACCCACACACACAAACTCACACTCACACACACACACACACACACACACACACACAACTCAAACTCACACACACACACTCACACAAACTCACACACTCACACACACACACAAACTCACACACACAAACTCACACACACACAAACTCACACACTCACACACACACACAAACTCACACACACAAACTCACACACACACAAACTCACACTCACACACACACACAAAGTCACACTCACACACACGCAAACAAACTCACACTCACACACACACTCACAAACACACACACACACACACACAAACTCACACTCACACACACATACACGCAAACTCACACACTCACTCACACACACACACAACACACACACAAACTCACACACTCACTCACACACACACACAAACTCACACACACACACACTCACAAACTCACACTGACACACACACACACGCACACACACAAACTCACACTCACACACACACACAAACTCACACTCACACACACACAAAAACACACTCACACACACACACAAACTCACACACACACAAACTCACACTCACACACACACACAAACTCACACACACACACAAACTCACACTCACACACACACAAACTCACACTCACACTCACTCACAAACACACACAAACTCACACTCACACACACACAAACACACACACTCACACACACTCACACTCACACACACACTAACAAACACACACTGAAACTCACACTCACAAACACACACACAAATTCACACACACACAAACTCACACACACACACAAACTCACACTCACCCACACACACTCAAACTCACACTCACACACACACACAAACTCACACTCACACACACAAACTCACACTCACACACACACACAAACTCACACTCACACACACACACACAAACTCACACGCACACACAAACACACACACACACACAAACTCACACTCACACACACACACAAACACACACACACACAAACTCACACTCACACACACAAACACACACACACAAACTCAAAATCACACACTAACAAACACACACAAACTCACACTCACACACACACAAACTCACACTCATACACGCACAAACTCACACTCACACACACAAACTCACACTCACACACACACACAAACTCACACTCACACACACACAAACTCACACTCACACACGCACAAACTCACACTCACCCACACAAACTCACACTCACACACACACACAAACTCACACTCACACACACACACAAACTCACACTCACACACACACACAAACTCACACTCACAAACACACAGACACACAAACACATACTCACACACACGCACAAGCATACACACACACAAACTCACACTCACACACACAAAAACACACACACAAACTCACACTCACACACACTAACAAACACACACAAACTCACACTCACACACACACAAACTCACACTCACACACACACACACAAACTCACACTCACACACACACACAAACTCACACTCACACACACACACACAAACTCACACTCACACACACACGCAAACTCACACACACACAAACTCACACTCACACACCACACACAATCTCACACTCACACACACACACAAACTCACACACACACAAAATCACACTCACACACACACACAAACTCACACTCACACTCACTCACAAACACACAAACTCACACTCACACACACACTAACAAACACACACTCAAACTCACACTCACACGCACACACACAAACTCACACACACACACAAACTCACACTCACACACACACACAAACTCACACACACACACACACTCACACACACACAAACTCATACACACACACACACTCACACACACACAAACTCACACTCACACACACCACACACACACACACACAAATTCACACACACACACACACAAACTCACACTCACACACACACTCACACACTCACACTCACACACACACAAACACACACACAAACTCACACTCACACTCACACACACACCACACTCACACAAATTCACACTCACACTCACACACACACACACACACAAATTCACACTCACACTCACACACACACAAACCACACACACACAAACTCACACTCGCACACACACACAAACACACACACTCACACTCACACACACACTCACACTCACACACACACACACAAACTCACACTCACACATTCACACACACACTCACAAACACACACACACACTCACACTCACACTCACACACACAAACACACAAACTCACACTCACACACTCACACACATTCGCAAACACACAGACACACACACAAACTCACACTCACACACAAACTCACACTCACACAGACACTCACAAACAAAAACACATCACACATACACAAATTCACACACTCACTCACAAACACACAAACTCACACTCACACACACTCACACTCACACACACACTCACACACACACACACAAACTCACACTCACACACACTCACAAACACACACCACACACACAAACTCACATTCACATACACACACACACACTCACACAAACTCACACTCACACACACACACTCACAAACACACACACACACAAAAACTCACACTCACTCACACAAACTCACACACACACACAAACTCACACTCACACACACACAAACTCACACTCACACACACACACACCACACACACACAAACTCACACACTCACACACACACACACTCACACGCACACACTCACACTCACACACACACACACAAACTCACACTCACACACACACACACAAACTCACACTCACACACACACTAACAAACACACTCACCCACACACAAACTCACACTCACACTCACACACACACACCACACACACACAAACTCACACATTCACACACACACACACACTCACACGCTCACACACACACACACAAACTCACACTCATACACACACATACACACACATTCACACTCACACTCACACAAACTCACACTCACACACAAACACACAAACACACACACACCACACATACACAAACTCACACACTCACTCACACACACACAAACTCACACTCACACACACACACTCACACTCACACACTCATACTCAAACACACACAAACTCACACTCACAGACACAATCACAAACACACACATACACACACACAAACTCACATTCACACTCACACTCACATACACACACACAACCACACACACACACACAAACTCACACTCACACAAACACACACACACACACACACACACAAACTCACATTCACACTCACACTCACATACACACACACAACCACACACACACACACAAACTCACACTCACACAAACACAAACTCACACACACACAAACTCACACACACACACAAACTCACACTCACACACACACACGCAAACAGACTCACACTCACACACAGACTCACAAACAAACACACACACACAAATTCACACTCACACACACACCACACACACACAAACTCACACACACACACACCACACACACAAACCCACACTCACACACACACACAAACACACACACACACACACACACAAACTCACACACACACACACAAACTCACACTCAAACAAACACACACACAATCTCACACTAACACACACACTCACAAACACACACACACAAACTCACACTCACACACAACACAAACACACAAAAAATCTCACACACACAAACTCACACTCACACACACACACATCACACACACCCAAACTCACACACTCACACACACAAACTCACACTCACACACACACACACTCACACATTCATACTCACAAACACACACACACAAACTCACACTCACGCACACACACCACACACACACACAAACTCACAAACACACACACACACACAAATTCACACTCACACTCACTCTCACACTCACACACACACACACCACACACACAAACTCACTCCCACACACACACTCACACTCACACACTCACACTCACTCACACACACACATACACAAACTCACACTCACACTCTCACACACACTCATAAACACACACACACACTCACACACACACACAAACTAACACTCACACACACACACAAACTCACACTCACATGCACACACACTCACACTCACACACTCACACAAACCCACACTCACACACACACTCACAAACACACTCACCCACACACACACACAAACTCACACTCACACACACACTCACAAACACATACACACACACACACAAACTCACACTCACACTCACACACCGCACACACACAAACTCACACACTCACACCCACACACGCACACTCACACTCACACACTCACACTCACACACACACACACACACAAACTCACACACACACTCACACACACACACTCACAAACAGACACTCACACTCACACACTCTCACTCTCTCTCGCACACACACACACAAGCTCACACACACACACACACACTCACAAACACACACACACACACAAACTCACACTCACACAAACTCACACACACACTCACACACACAAACTCACACTCACACACAAACTCACAAACACACTCACCCACACACACACACAAACTCACACTCACTTACACACACACACACACAAACTCACACTCACTCACACACACACTCACACTCACACACTCACACACAAAAACTCACACTCACACACACATTCACAAACACAAACACACACACAAACTCACACTCACACTCACACAAACACACACACACACACAAACTCACACTCACACACACACTCACAATTATACTCACCCACACACACACAAACTCACACTCACACACACACTCACAAACACATACTCACAAACAATCTCACACTCACACTCACACGCACACACACACACAAACTCACACACTCACACACACACCCACACACACACACTCACACACACATGCACACTCACACACACACAAACTCACACTCAAACACTCATACACATGCTCACAAACACACACACACACACACTCACACTCACAAACTCACACTCACACACTCACACACAAGCTCACACTCGCAAACACACACACACCACACATACACAAACTCACACACTTACTTACACACCACACACAAACACACTCACACACACACACACTCACACACTCACACTCACACTCACAGTCACACAAACTCACACTCACACACACACTCACAAACATACATACACACACACACACAAACTCACACTCACACTCACTCAAACACTCACACACACACCCACACACACAAACTCACACTCACACACACACACACACACACACACAAACTCAAACTCACACACACACACTCACACAAACTCACACACTCACACACACACACAAACTCACACACACAAACTCACACACACACAAACTCACACACTCACACACACACACAAACTCACACACACAAACTCACACACACACAAACTCACACTCACACACACACAAAGTCACACTCACACACACGCAAACAAACTCACACTCACAAACACACTCACAAACACACACACACACGCACACAAACTCACACTCACACACACATACATGCAAACTCACACACTCACTCACACACACACACAACACACACACAAACTCACACACTCACTCACACACACACACAAACTCACACACACACACACACACACACAAACTCACACTCACACACACACACAAACACACACACACACAAACTCACACTCACACACACACAAATTCACCCTCACACTCACTCACAAACACACACAAACTCACACTCACACACACACAAACACACACACTCACACACACTCACACTCACACACACACTAACAAACACACACTGAAACTCACACTCACAAACACACACACAAATTCACACACACACACACAAACTCACACACACACACAAACTCACACTCACCCACACACACACACAAACTCACACTCACACACACACACAAACTCACACTCACACACACAAACTCACACTCACACACACACACAAACTCACACTCACACACACACACACAAACTCACACGCACACACAAACACACACACACACACAAACTCACACTCACACACACACAAACACACACACACACAAACTCACACTCACACACACAAACACACACACACAAACTCAAAATCACACACTAACAAACACACACAAACTCACACTCACACACGCACAAACTCACACTCACACACACAAACTCACACTCACACACACACACAAACTCACACTCACACACACACAAACTCACACTCACACACGCACA
This sequence comes from Somniosus microcephalus, assembly GCF_052327205.1. NCBI lineage: Eukaryota > Metazoa > Chordata > Chondrichthyes > Squaliformes > Somniosidae > Somniosus > Somniosus microcephalus. Next base: position 228,847,890 of record NC_140998.1, read on the forward strand.
AACTCACACTCACCCACACAAACTCACACACACACACACACAAACTCACACTCACACACACACACAAACTCACACTCACACACACACACAAACTCACACTCACAAACACACAGACACACAAACACATACTCACACACACACACAAGCATACACACACACAAACTCACACTCACACACACAAAAACACACACACAAACTCACACTCACACACACTAACAAACACACACAAACTCACACTCACACACACACAAACTCACACTCACACACACACACACAAACTCACACTCACACACACACACAAACTCACACTCACACACACACACACACAAACTCACACTCACACACACACGCAAACTCACACACACACAAACTCACACTCACACACACACACAATCTCACACTCACACACACACACAAACTCACACACACACAAACTCACACTCACACACACACACACACTCACAAACACACACACACACACAAACTCACACTCACACAAACTCACACACACACTCACACACACAAACTCACACTCACACACAAACTCACAAACACACTCACCCACACACACACACAAACTCACACTCACTCTCACACACACACACACAAACTCACACTCACACGCACACACACACTCACACTCACACACTCACACACAGAAACTCACACTCACACACACATTCACAAACACAAACACACACACAAACTCACACTCACACTCACACAAACACACACACACACACAAACTCACACTCACACACACACTCACAATTATACTCACCCCCACACACACAAACTCACACTCACACACGCACTCACAAACACATACTCACAAACAATCTCACACTCACACTCACACGCACACACACACACAAACTCACACACTCACACACACACCCACACACACACACTCACACACACATGCACACTCACACACACACAAACTCACACTCAAACACTCATACACATGCTCACAAACACACACACACACACACTCACACTCACAAACTCACACTCACACACTCACACACAAGCTCACACTCGCAAACACACACACACCACACATACACAAACTCACACACTTACTTACACACACACACAAACACACTCACACACACACACACTCACACACTCACACTCACACTCACAGTCACACAAACTCACACTCACACACACACTCACAAACATACATACACACACACACACAAACTCACACTCACACTCACTCAAACACTCACACACACACCCACACACACAAACTCACACTCACACACACACACACACACACACACACACAAACTCAAACTCACACACACACACTCACACAAACTCACACACTCACACACACACACAAACTCACACACACAAACTCACACACACACAAACTCACACACTCACACACACACACAAACTCACACACACAAACTCACACACACACAAACTCACACTCACACACACACAAAGTCACACTCACACACACGCAAACAAACTCACACTCACACACACACTCACAAACACACACACACACGCACACAAACTCACACTCACACACACATACATGCAAACTCACACACTCACTCACACACACACACAACACACACACAAACTCACACACTCACTCACACACACACACAAACTCACACACACACACACACACACACACAAACTCACACTCACACACACACACAAACTCACACACACACACAAACTCACACTCACACACACACAAATTCACCCTCACACTCACTCACAAACACACACAAACTCACACTCACACACACACAAACACACACACTCACACACACTCACACTCACACACACACTAACAAACACACACTGAAACTCACACTCACAAACACACACACAAATTCACACACACACACACAAACTCACACACACACACAAACTCACACTCACCCACACACACACACACAAACTCACACTCACACACACACACAAACTCACACTCACACACACAAACTCACACTCACACACACACAAACTCACACTCACACACACACACACAAACTCACACGCACACACAAACACACACACACACACAAACTCACACTCACACACACACACAAACACACACACACACAAACTCACACTCACACACACAAACACACACACACAAACTCAAAATCACACACTAACAAACACACACAAACTCACACTCACACACGCACAAACTCACACTCACACACACAAACTCACACTCACACACACACACAAACTCACACTCACACACACACAAACTCACACTCACACACGCACAAACTCACACTCACCCACACAAACTCACACACACACACACACAAACTCACACTCACACACACACACAAACTCACACTCACACACACACACAAACTCACACTCACAAACACACAGACACACAAACACATACTCACACACACACACAAGCATACACACACACAAACTCACACTCACACACACAAAAACACACACACAAACTCAAAATCACACACTAACAAACACACACAAACTCACACTCACACACGCACAAACTCACACTCACACACACAAACTCACACTCACACACACACACAAACTCACACTCACACACACACAAACTCACACTCACACACGCACAAACTCACACTCACCCACACAAACTCACACACACACACAAACTCACACTCACACACACACACAAACTCACACTCACACACACACACAAACTCACACTCACAAACACACAGACACACAAACACATACTCACACACACACACACACAAACTCACACTCAAACAAACACACACACAATCTCACACTAACACACACACTCACAAACACACACACACAAACTCACACTCACACACAACACAAACACACAAAAAATCTCACACACACAAACTCACACTCACACACACACACATCACACACACCCAAACTCACACACTCACACACACAAACTCACACTCACACACACACACACTCACACATTCATACTCACAAACACACACACACAAACTCACACTCACGCACACACACCACACACACACACAAACTCACAAACACACACACACACACAAATTCACACTCACACTCACTCTCACACTCACACACACACACACCACACACACAAACTCACTCCCACACACACACTCACACTCACACACTCACACTCACTCACACACACACATACACAAACTCACAGTCACACTCTCACACACACTCATAAACACACACACACACTCACACACACACACAAACTAACACTCACACACACACACAAACTCACACTCACATGCACACACACTCACACTCACACACTCACACAAACCCACACTCACACACACACTCACAAACACACTCACCCACACACACACACAAACTCACACTCACACACACACTCACAAACACATACACACACACACACAAACTCACACTCACACTCACACACCACACACACACAAACTCACACACTCACACCCACACACGCACACTCACACTCACACACTCACACTCACACACACACACACACACAAACTCACACACACACTCACACACACACACTCACAAACAGACACTCACACTCACACACTCTCACTCTCTCTCGCACACACACACACAAGCTCACACACACACACACACACTCACAAACACACACACACACACAAACTCACACTCACACAAACTCACACACACACTCACACACACAAACTCACACTCACACACAAACTCACAAACACACTCACCCACACACACACACAAACTCACACTCACTTACACACACACACACACAAACTCACACTCACTCACACACACACTCACACTCACACACTCACACACAAAAACTCACACTCACACACACATTCACAAACACAAACACACACACAAACTCACACTCACACTCACACAAACACACACACACACACAAACTCACACTCACACACACACTCACAATTATACTCACCCACACACACACAAACTCACACTCACACACACACTCACAAACACATACTCACAAACAATCTCACACTCACACTCACACGCACACACACACACAAACTCACACACTCACACACACACCCACACACACACACTCACACACACATGCACACTCACACACACACAAACTCACACTCAAACACTCATACACATGCTCACAAACACACACACACACACACACTCACTCACAAACTCACACTCACACACTCACACACAAGCTCACACTCGCAAACACACACACACCACACATACACAAACTCACACACTTACTTACACACACAACAAACACACTCACACACACACACACTCACACACTCACACTCACACTCACAGTCACACAAACTCACACTCACACACACACTCACAAACATACATACACACACACACACAAACTCACACTCACACTCACTCAAACACTCACACACACACCCACACACACAAACTCACACTCACACACACACACACACACACACACACAAACTCAAACTCACACACACACACTCACACAAACTCACACACTCACACACACACACAAACTCACACACACAAACTCACACACACACAAACTCACACACTCACACACACACACAAACTCACACACACAAACTCACACACACACAAACTCACACTCACACACACACAAAGTCACACTCACACACACGCAAACAAACTCACACTCACACACACACTCACAAACACACACACACACGCACACAAACTCACACTCACACACACATACATGCAAACTCACACACTCACTCACACACACACACAACACACACACAAACTCACACACTCACTCACACACACACACAAACTCACACACACACACACACACACACAAACTCACACTCACACACACACACAAACACACACACACACAAACTCACACTCACACACACACAAATTCACCCTCACACTCACTCACAAACACACACAAACTCACACTCACACACACACAAACACACACACTCACACACACTCACACTCACACACACACTAACAAACACACACTGAAACTCACACTCACAAACACACACACAAATTCACACACACACACACAAACTCACACACACACACAAACTCACACTCACCCACACACACACACAAACTCACACTCACACACACACACAAACTCACACTCACACACACAAACTCACACTCACACACACACACAAACTCACACTCACACACACACACACAAACTCACACGCACACACAAACACACACACACACACAAACTCACACTCACACACACACACAAACACACACACACACAAACTCACACTCACACACACAAACACACACACACAAACTCAAAATCACACACTAACAAACACACACAAACTCACACTCACACACGCACAAACTCACACTCACACACACAAACTCACACTCACACACACACACAAACTCACACTCACACACACACAAACTCACACTCACACACGCACAAACTCACACTCACCCACACAAACTCACACACACACACACACAAACTCACACTCACACACACACACAAACTCACACTCACACACACACACAAACTCACACTCACAAACACACAGACACACAAACACATACTCACACACACACACAAGCATACACACACACAAACTCACACTCACACACACAAAAACACACACACAAACTCACACTCACACACACTAACAAACACACACAAACTCACACTCACACACACACAAACTCACACTCACACACACACACACAAACTCACACTCACACACACACACAAACTCACACTCACACACACACACACACAAACTCACACTCACACACACACGCAAACTCACACACACACAAACTCACACTCACACACACACACAATCTCACACTCACACACACACACAAACTCACACACACACAAACTCACACTCACACACACACAAACTCACACTCACACTCACTCACAAACACACAAACTCACACTCACACACACACTAACAAACACACACTCAAACTCACACTCACACGCACACACACAAACTCACACACACACACAAACTCACACTCACACACACACACAAACTCACACACACACACACACTCACACACACACAAACTCTCACACACACACACACACTCACACACTCACACACACACAAACTCACACTCACACACACCACACACACACACACACACAAATTCACACACACACACACACAAACTCACACTCACACACACACACTCACACACTCACACTCACACACACACAAACACACACACAAACTCACACTCACACTCACACACACACCACACTCACACAAATTCACACTCACACACACACACACACACAAATTCACACTCACACTCACACACACACAAACCACACACACACAAACTCACACTCACACACACACACAAACACACACACTCACACTCACACACACACTCACACTCACACACACACACACAAACTCACACTCACACATTCACACACACACTCACAAACACACACACACACTCACACTCACACTCACACACACAAACACACAAACTCACACTCACACACTCACACACATTCGCAAACACACAGACACACACACAAACTCACACTCACACACAAACTCACACTCACACAGACACTCACAAACAAAAACACATCACACATACACAAATTCACACACTCACTCACAAACACACAAACTCACACTCACACACACTCACACTCACACACACACTCACACACACACACACAAACTCACACTCACACACACTCACAACACACACCACACACACAAACTCACATTCACATACACACACACACACTCACACAAACTCACACTCACACACACACACTCACAAACACACACACACAAAAACTCACACTCACTCACACAAACTCACACACACACACAAACTCACACTCACACACACACAAACTCACACTCACACACACACACACCACACACACACAAACTCACACACTCACACACACACACACTCACACGCACACACTCACACTCACACACACACAAACTCACACTCACACACACACACACACAAACTCACACTCACACACACACTAACAAACACACTCACCCACACACAAACTCACACTCACACTCACACACACACACCACACACACACAAACTCACACATTCACACACACACACACACTCACACGCACACACACACACACACAAACTCACACTCATACACACACATACACACACATTCACACTCACACTCACACAAACTCACACTCACACACAAACACACAAACACACACACACCACACATACACAAACTCACACACTCACTCACACACACACAAACTCACACTCACACACACACACTCACACTCACACACTCATACTCAAACACACACAAACTCACACTCACAGACACAATCACAAACACACACATACACACACACAAACTCACATTCACACTCACACTCACATACACACACACAACCACACACACACACACAAACTCACACTCACACAAACACAAACTCACACACACACAAACTCACACACACACACACAAACTCACACTCACACACACACACGCAAACAGACTCACACTCACACACAGACTCACAAACAAACACACACACACAAATTCACACTCACACACACACCACACACACACAAACTCACACACACACACACCACACACACAAACCCACACTCACACACACACACAAACACACACACACACACAAACTCACACACACACACACAAACTCACACTCAAACAAACACACACACAATCTCACACTAACACACACACTCACAAACACACACACACAAACTCACACTCACACACAACACAAACACACACAAAATCTCACACACACAAACTCACACTCACACACACACACATCACACACACCCAAACTCACACACTCACACACACAAACTCACACTCACACACACACACACTCACACATTCATACTCACAAACACACACACACAAACTCACACTCACGCACACACACCACACACATACACAAACTCACAAACACACACACACACACAAATTCACACTCACACTCACTCTCACACTCACACACACACACACCACACACACAAACTCACTCTCACACACACACTCACACTCACACTCACACACTCACACTCACTCACACACACACATACACAAACTCACTCCCACACACACACTCACACTCACACACTCACACTCACTCACACACACACATACACAACTCACACTCACACTCTCACACACACTCATAAACACACACACACACTCACACACACACACAAACTAACACTCACACACACACACAAACTCACACTCACATGCACACACACTCACACTCACACACTCACACAAACCCACACTCACACACACACTCACAAACACACTCACCCACACACACACACAAACTCACACTCACACACACACTCACAAACACATACACACACACACACAAACTCACACTCACACTCACACACCGCACACACACAAACTCACACACTCACACCCACACACGCACACTCACACTCACACACTCACACTCACACACACACACACACACAAACTCACACACACACTCACACACACACACTCACAAACAGACACTCACACTCACACACTCTCACTCTCTCTCACACACACACACACAAGCTCACACA
>NC_140998.1:228946996-228949496 GCF_052327205.1 Somniosus microcephalus
CTCCTCTAACCTTTTAGGGGTTAGGGGAAGTTGAAAAGGTAGGTTCAATTTATTTTATTTCAGGAGCCTAACCTAGGTGGAAAAGGTTCCAGGACAGGAGGCGGCAGTGAAAATACAACACCAGAAAACAGGTAGGTGACTGGTTGGTGAGTACTTTCACAAACTTATTCTAAGTAGAATTCAATAATTAAGCTAAATCGTAGTAAATAAAAGGGTATTGTAAGGGTTAAGTCATGGAAGGGCAGCTCGGACCCGTGTCATGCTCCTCCTGTGCCATGTGGGAAATCAGGGACACTGTCCCTGACAACTATGTGTGCAGGAAGTGTGTCCAGCTGCAGCTCCTAGCGGACCGCATGGCGGCGCTGGAGCTGCGAATGGACTCACTCTGGAGCATACGCGATGCTGAGGATGTTGTGGATAGCACATTCAGTGAGTTGGTCACACCGCAGGTAAAGGCTAGCTCAGACAGTAAATGGGTGACCAAAAGGCAGGGTAAAGGCAGGAAGGTAGTGCAGGAGTCACCTGCGGTCGTCTCCCTCCAAAACAGGTTTACCGTTTTGGGTACTGTTGGGGGAGATGACTTATCAGGGGAAGGCACCAGCAGCCAGGTTCAGGGCACCATGACTGGCTCTGCTGCACAGAAGGGCGGGAAAAAGAGGGATAGGGCTATAGTGATAGGGGATTCAATTGTAAGGGGGATAGATAGGAGTTTCTGTGGCCGAGACCGAGACTCCAAGATGGTATGTTGCCTCCCTGGTGCAAGGGTCAAGGATGTCTCGGAGCGGGTGCAGAGCATTCTGAAGGGGGAGGGCGATCAGCCAGTTGTCGTGGTACATGTAGGTACCAACGATGTAGGTAAAAAGAGGGAGGAGGTCCTACAAGCTGAATTTAGGGAGTTAGGAGCTAAATTGAAAAGTAGGACCTCAAAGGTAGTAATCTCTGGATTGCTACCAGTGCCACGAGCTAATAAGTTTAGAGAGAGTAAGATAGATAAGCTAAATACGTGGCTTGAGCAGTGGTGCAAGGGAGAGGGATTTAAATTCTTGAGGCATTGGAACCAGTTCTTGGGGAGGAGTGACCTGTACCAAGGGGACGGTCTACACCTGAACTGTGAGGGAGCCGATGTCCTCGGGGTAATATTTTCTAGGGCGGTTCGGGAGGATTTAAACTAATTTGGCAGGGGGATGGGAACCTAGGTAGTGGAAAAGAGGGAAGTCATATGAAGTCAGAAATAGATGGTAGAAAGGTGAGAAGCAATAAGCAAAGGAGAGAAACACAAAGGGCCAAACTAATTCATGATGAGAGTGTGAAAAAAGCAAGCCTGAAGGCTTTGTATCTTAATGCTAGAAGCATTAGGAACAAGGTGGATGAATTAGTTGTGGAAATAGAGGTAAACAAGTATGATTTGATTGGGATTACAGAAACGTGGCTGCAGGGTGGGCAAGGCTGGGAACTTAACATCCAGGGATATACAATATTTAGGAAGGATCGGCAAAAAGGTAGGGGAGGTGGGGTAGCATTGCTGGTAAAGGAGGGGATTAATGCAATGGAAAGGAAGGATATTAACTCGGATGAAACGGAATCTGTATGGGTAGAAATGAGAAATAGCAAGGGGAGGAAAACGTTAGTGGGTGTGATATATAGGCCTCCAAATAGTAATATGGAGGTGAGGGAAGGCATAAAAAGGGAAATTAGAGAAGCGTGCGATAAGAGCACAGCTGTCATCATGGGTGACTTTAATTTACATATTGATTGGACTACCCAAATTAGTAAAAATTCTGAGGAGGAGGAATTCCTGGAATGTTTTCGGGACGGTTATCTGGACCAATATGTCGAGGAGCCGACTCGAGATCAGGCCATTTTAGACTGGGTATTGTGCAATGAGAAGGGACTTATCAGCAATCTTCTTGTACGAGGCCCCTTGGGCCAGAGCGATCATAATATGATCGAGCTCTCAGTCGAGATGGAGAGTGAGGAAATTGAATCAGAGACTAAGGTCCAGAACTTAAATAAAGGGAATTACGAGGGTATGAGACGGGAATTGGGTAAGATTGATTGGGTGGTGTTTCTGGGGGGATTGACAGTGGATAGACAATGGCAAGCATTCAAAGATAGAATGGAAGAATTCCAGAACATGTTTATACCGGTTTGGCATAAAAATAAACCTAAAAAGGTGACTCAACCGTGGATAACGAGGGAAATTAGGGACAGCATAAAATCAAAAAAAAGGGCATATCAACTGGCAAAAAAAAGCACCAGACCGGAAGATTGGGGGCAGTACAGGATACAGCAAAAGAGGACAAAGGGATTAATCAGGAAGGGGAAAATAGAATACGAAAGTAAACTTGCAGCAAACATAAAGACAGACTGCAAAAGCTTTTATCGGTATATCAGGAGGAAAAGACTGGTAAAATCCCAAGTCGGTCCCTTGCAGTCCGATTCGGGAGAATATATAATGGAGAATAAGGAAATGGCAGACCAATTAAACTCATACTTTGGT
>NC_140998.1:229104826-229134826 GCF_052327205.1 Somniosus microcephalus
GTGTGAGTGTGTGTGTGTGTGTGTGTAAGTGTGTGTATGTGTGAGTGTGTGTGTGCGTGTGAGTGTGTTGGAGTGTGTGTGAGTGTGTATGCGTGTGTGAGTGTGTGTTTGTGTGAGTGTGTGTGTGTGTGTGAGTGTTTTGGAGTGTGTGTGAGTGTGTATGCATGTGTGAGTGTGTGTTTGTGTGTGTGAGTGTGAGGGTGTGTGTGTGTGAGTGTCTGTGAGTGTGTATGTGTGTGTCTGAGTGCGTGTGTGTGAGTGTGTGTGTCTGTGTGTATGTGTGTGTGCGTGTGTGTGTGTGTGTGAGTGTGTTGGAGTGTGTGTGTGAGTGTGTCTGTGTGTGTGTGAGGGTGTGTGTGTATGTGAATGTGTGTGTGAGGGTGTGTGTGTGTGAGTGTGTGAGTGTGAGTGTGTGTGAGTGTATGTGTGAGTGTGTGTCTGTTTGTGTGTGTGTGGATGTATGTGTGAGTGTGCTTGTGTGTGTGTGTGCGTGTGAGTGTGTGTGTGTGTGAGTGTATGTGTGTGTGTATGTGTGTGTGTGTTTGTGCATGTGTGAGTGTGAGTGAGGGTGTGTTATTGTGTGTGTGTGTGTGTGTGAGTGTGTGTGTGTGACAGGGTGGATGAGTGTGAGGGTGTGTGTGTGTGTGTGAGTGCGTGTGTGAGTGTGAGTGTGTGTTTGTGTGAGTGTGTATGGGTGTGAGTGTGTTGGAGTGTGTGTGAGTTTGTATGTGAGTGTGAGTGTGTGTGTGTGAGTGTCTATGAGTGTGTATGTGAGTCTGTCTGAGAGTGTGTGTGTGAGTGTGTGTGTCTGTGTGTATGTGTGAGTGTGTGTGTATGTGTGTGTGAGTGTGTGTGTGTGTGTTTGCGTGTGTGAGGGCGTGTGTGTGAATGTGTGTGTGTGTGGGTGTGTGAGTGTGTGTGAGTGTGTGTGTGTGTGAAGCTGTGTGAGACTATGGTTGTGTGTGTGTGAGACTATGTGGGTGTGTGTGTGAGTGTGTGTGTGTGTGTGTGTCTGGGTGAGTGTGTGTGTGAGTGTGCATGTGTGTGTGTGAGTGCATGCATGTGCGTGTGTGTGCGTGTGTGTGTGTGTTTGTCTGTGAGTGTGCGTGTGTGTGTGTGTCTGTGTGTGAGGGTGTGTGAGTGTGTGTGAGTGTGTGTGTGTGTGTGTGAGTGTGCGTGTGTGTGTGAGTGTGTTTGAGTGTGCGTGTGTGTGAGTGTGTGTGTGAGTGTGTTTGAGTGTGTGTGTGTGTGTGTGAGTGTGTGTGTCTGTGTGTTTGTGTGTGTGAGGGTGTGTGTGTGAATGTGTGTGTGTTTGAACGTGTGAGTGTGTGTTCGTGTGTGTGTGTGTGTGAGTGTGTGTGAGTGTGTGTGTGTCTGAGTGAGGGTGTGTGAGTGTGTGTGTGTGTGTGAGTGAGGGTGTTTGTGTGTCAGGGTGTGTGTGTATGTGTGTGAGTGTGTGTGTGTGTGAGTGTGTGTGAGTGTGTGAGGGTGTGTGTGTGAGAGTGTGTGTGAGTGTTTGTGTGAGGTGTTTGTGTGTGAGTGTGTGTGTGAGTGGGTGTGAGTGTGTGTGTGTGTGAGAGTGTGTGTGAAAATATGTGTGAGTGTGTGTGTGTGAGTGTGTGTGAGAGTGTGTGAGAGTGTGTGTGAGTGTATGTGTGTGAATGTATGTGTGTGTGAGCGTGTGAGTGTGTGTGTGTGTTTGTGAGTGTGTGTGTGTGTGAGTGTGTCTGTGTGTTTGTGTGTGTGAGGGTGTGTGTGTGAATGTGTGTGTGTTTGAACGTGTGAGTGTGTGTTCGTGTGTGAGTGTGTGTGTGTGTGTGAGGGAATGTGTGTGTGTGAGGGTGTGAGTGTGTGTGTGTGAGTGTGTGTGTGTGTGTGTGAGTGTGTGTGAGTGTGTGTGTGTCTGAGTGAGGGTGTGTGAGTGTGTGTGTGTGTGTGAGTGAGGGTGTTTGTGTGTCAGGGTGTGTGTGTATGTGTGTGAGTGTGTGTGTGTGTGAGTGTGTGTGAGTGTTTGTGTGAGGTGTTTGTGTGTGAGTGTGTGTGTGAGTGGGTGTGAGTGTGTGTGTGTGTGAGAGTGTGTGTGAAAATATGTGTGAGTGTGTGTGTGTGAGTGTGTGTGAGAGTGTGTGAGAGTGTGTGTGAGTGTATGTGTGTGAATGTGTGTGTGTGTGAGCGTGTGAGTGTGTGTGTGTGAGTGTGTATGTGTGTGTGAGGGAATTTGTGTGTGTGAGGGTGTGAGTGTGTGTGTGTGTGAGTGTGTGTGTGATGTGTGTGTGAGTGTGTGTGAGTCTGAGTGAGGGTGTGTGCCTGTGTGAGTGAGGGTGTTTGTGTGTCAGGGTGTGTATGTATGAGTGTGAGTGTGTGTGTGAGTGTGTGTGAGTGTGTGAGGGTGTGTGTCTGAGAGTGTGTGTGAGTGTGTGTGTGAGGTGTTTGTGTGTGTGTGTGTGTGAGAGTGTGTGAGTGTGTGTGTGTGAGTGTGTGTGTGAGAGTCTGTGTGAGTGCGTGTGTGAAAATGTGTGTGAGTGTGTGTGTGTGTGTGTGTGAGAGTGTGTGAGAGTGTGTGTGAGTGTGTGTGAGTGTGTGTGTGAGTGTGCATGTGTGAGTGTGCATGTGCATGTGTGTGGCTGCATGTGAGTGTGCATGCATTTGTGTGAGTGTGTGTGTGTGAGTGTGTGTGAGGGTGTGTGTGTGTGAGTGTGCGCATGTGAGTGTGCATGTGAGAGTGCATGTGCAAGTGTGTGTGTGCGTGTGTGTGTGTGAGTGCGTGTGTGTGCATGTATGTGTGAGTGTGCTTGTGTGTGTGTGTGAGTGTGTGTGTGTGTGAGTGTGTGAGTGTGTGTGTTTGAGTGTGTGTGTGAGTATGTGTGAGTGTGTGTGTGAGTGTGTGTGAGTGTGTGTGTGTGTGAGTGTGTGTGTGTGAGTGTGTTTGAGTGTGTGTGTGAGTGTGTGTGAGTGTGTGTGTGTGAGTGTGTGTGTGTGAGTGTGTGTGAACGTGTGAGTGTGTGTGTGAGTGTGTGTCTGTGTGTGTGTGCATGTATGTGTGAGTGTGCTTGTGTGTGTGTGAGTGTGTGTGTGTGTGAGTGTGTGAGTGTGTGTGTTTGAGAGTGTGTGTGAGTGTGTGTGAGTGTGTGTGTGAGTGTGTGTGAGTGTGTGTGTGTGTGAGTGTGTGTGTGTGAGTGTATTTGAGTGTGTGTGTGAGTGTGTGTGTGTGAGTGTGTGTGTGTGAGTGTGTGTGAGTGTGTGTATGTGTCAGTGCGAGTGTGTGTCAGTGTGTGTGTGAGTGTGTGTCTGTGTGTGTGTGCATGTATGTGTGAGTGTGCTTGTGTGTGTGAGTGTTTGTGAGTGTGTATGTGTGTGTGTGTTTGTGCATGTGTGAGTGTGAGTGAGGGTGTGTGATTGTGTGTGTGTGTGTGTGTGAGTGTGTGTGTGTGACAGGGTGGATGAGTGTGAGGTTGTGTGTGTGTGTGTGAGAGTGTGTGTGTGTGTGTGTGAGTGTGTGTGAGTGTGTGTGAGTGAGTGTGTGTGAGTGTGTGTGTGTGTGTATGTGTGAGTGTGAGTGTGGGTGAGTGTGTGTGTGTATGTGTGTGTGTGAATGTGTGTGAGTGTGTGTGTGTGAGTGTGTGTGAGTGTGTGAGTGTGTGTGTGTATGTGTGAGTGTGAGTGTGTGTGAGTGTGTGGGTGTGTGTTTGTGTGTGTGTGTGTGTGTGAATGATTGAGAGAGTGAGTGTGGGTGTGAGTGAGTATGTGTGAGTGTCAATGAGTGTGTATGTGAGTCTGTCTGAGAGTGTGTGTGTGAGTGTGTGTGTCTGTGTGTATGTGTGAGTGTGTGTGTATGTGTGTGTGAGTGTGTGTGTGTGTGTGTTTGCGTGTGTGAGGGCGTGTGTGTGAATGTGTGTGTGTGTGGGTGTGTGAGTGTGTGTGAGTGTGTGTGTGTGTGAAGCTGTGTGAGACTATGTGTGTGTGTGTGTGAGACTATGTGGGTGTGTGTGTGAGTGTGTGTGTGTGTGTGTGTGTCTGGGTGAGTGTGTGTGTGAGTGCGCATGTGTGTGTGTGAGTGCATGCATGTGCGTGTGTGTGCGTGTGTGTGTGTGTTTGTCTGTGAGTGTGCGTGTGCGTGTGTGTCTGTGTGTGAGGGTGTGTGAGTGTGTGTGAGTGTGTGTGTGTGTGTGTGAGTGTGCGTGTGTGTGAGTGGGTGTGAGTGTGTGTTTGTGTGAGTGTGTGTGTGAGTGTGTTTGAGTGTGTGTGTGTGTGTGTGTGAGTGTGTGTGTCTGTGTGTTTGTGTGTGTGAGGGTGTGTGCGTGAATGTATGTGTGTGTGAGCGTGTGAGTGTGTGTGTGTGTTTGTGAGTGTGTGTGTGTGTGAGTGTGTCTGTGTGTTTGTGTGTGGGAGGGTGTGTGTGTGAATGTGTGTGTGTTTGAACGTGTGAGTGTGTGTTCGTGTGTGAGTGTGTGTGTGTGTGTGTGAGGGAATGTGTGTGTGTGAGGGTGTGAGTGTGTGTGTGTGAGTGTGTGTGTGTGTGTGTGAGTGTGTGTGTGTCTGAGTGAGGGTGTGTGAGTGTGTGTGTGTGTGTGAGTGAGGGTGTTTGTGTGTCAGGGTGTGTGTGTATGTGTGTGAGTGTGTGTGTGTGTGAGTGTGTGTGAGTGTGTGAGGGTGTGTGTGTGAGAGTGTGTGTGAGTGTTTGTGTGAGGTGTTTGTGTGTGAGTGTGTGTGTGAGTGGGTGTGAGTGTGTGTGTGTGTGAGAGTGTGTGTGAAAATATGTGTGAGTGTGTGTGTGTGAGTGTGTGTGAGAGTGTGTGAGAGTGTGTGTGAGTGTATGTGTGTGAATGTGTGTGTGTGTGAGCGTGTGAGTGTGTGTGTGTGAGTGTGTATGTGTGTGTGAGGGAATTTGTGTGTGTGAGGGTGTGAGTGTGTGTGTGTGTGAGTGTGTGTGTGATGTGTGTGTGAGTGTGTGTGAGTCTGAGTGAGGGTGTGTGCCTGTGTGAGTGAGGGTGTTTGTGTGTCAGGGTGTGTATGTATGAGTGTGAGTGTGTGTGTGAGTGTGTGTGAGTGTGTGAGGGTGTGTGTGTGAGACTGTGTGTGAGTGTGTGTGTGAGGTGTTTGTGTGTGTGTGTGTGTGAGAGTGTGTGAGTGTGTGTGTGTGAGTGTGTGTGTGAGAGTCTGTGTGAGTGCGTGTGTGAAAATGTGTGTGAGTGTGTGTGTGTGTGTGTGTGAGAGTGTGTGAGAGTGTGTGTGAGTGTGTGTGAGTGTGTGTGTGAGTGTGCATGTGTGAGTGTGCATGTGCATGTGTGTGGCTGCATGTGAGTGTGCATGCATTTGTGTGAGTGTGCGTGTGTGAGTGTGTGTGAGGGTGTGTGTGTGTGAGTGTGCGCATGTGCGTGTGCATGTGAGAGTGCATGTGCAAGTGTGTGTGTGCGTGTGTGTGTGTGTGAGTGCGTGTGTGTGCATGTATGTGTGAGTGTGCTTGTGTGTGTGTGTGAGTGTGTGTGTGAGTGTGTGAGTGTGTGTGTTTGAGTGTGTGTGTGAGTATGTGTGAGTGTGTGTGTGAGTGTGTGTGAGTGTGTGTGTGTGTGAGTGTGTGTGTGTGAGTGTGTTTGAGTGTGTGTGTGAGTGTGTGTGAGTGTGTGTGTGTGAGTGTGTGTGTGTGAGTGTGTGTGAACGTGTGAGTGTGTGTGTGAGTGTGTGTCTGTGTGTGTGTGCATGTATGTGTGAGTGTGCTTGTGTGTGTGTGAGTGTGTGTGTGTGTGAGTGTGTGAGTGTGTGTGTTTGAGTGTGTGTGTGAGTGTGTGTGAGTGTGTGTGTGAGTGTGTGTGAGTGTGTGTGTGAGTGTGTGTGTGTGAGTGTATTTGAGTGTGTGTGTGAGTGTGTGTGTGTGAGTGTGTGTGTGTGAGTGTGTGTGAGTGTGTGTATGTGTCAGTGTGAGTGTGTGTGAGTGTGTGTGTGAGTGTGTGTCTGTATGTGTGTGCATGTATGTGTGAGTGTGCTTGTGTGTGTGAGTGTTTGTGAGTGTGTATGTGTGTGTGTGTTTGTGCATGTGTGAGTGTGAGTGAGGGTGTGTGATTGTGTGTGTGTGTGTGTGTGTGAGTGTGTGTGTGTGACAGGGTGGATGAGTGTGAGGGTGTGTGTGAGTGTGTGAGAGTGTGTGTGTGTGTGTGTGAGTGTGTGTGAGTGTGTGTGAGTGAGTGTGTGTGAGTGTGTGTGTGTGTGTATGTGTGAGTGTGAGTGTGGGTGAGTGTGTGTGTGTATGTGTGTGTGTGAATGTGTGTGAGTGTGTGTGTGTGAGTGTGTGTGAGTGTGTGAGTGTGTGTATGTATGTGTGAGTGTGAGTGTGTGTGAGTGTGTGGTTATGTGTTTGTGTGTGTGTGTGTGTGTGAATGATTGAGAGAGTGAGTGTGGGTGTGAGTGAGTATGTGTGAGTGTGTGTGTGTGTGAGTGTGTGTTTGTGTGTGTGAGTGTGAGTGTGTATGTGTGTGTGTGTGTGTGTGTGAGTGTGAGTGTGTGTTTGTGTGAGTGTGTGTGTGTGAGTGTGTTGGAGTGTGTGTGAGTTTGTATGTGAGTGTGAGTGTGTGTGTGTGAGTGTCTATGAGTGTGTATGTGAGTCTGTCTGAGAGTGTGTGTGTGAGTGTGTGTGTCTGTGTGTATGTGTGAGTGTGTGTGCGTGTGTGTGGGAGTGTGTGTGTTTGTGTGAGGGTGTACGTGTGTGAGTGTGTGTGAGTGTGTCTGTGTGTGCGTGAGTGTGTGTGAGAGTGTGTGTGAGTGAGTGTGAGTGTGTCTGTGTGTGTGTGTGTGAGCATGTGTGTGTACGTGTGAGTGTGAGTGTGTGTGAGTCTGTGGGTGTGTGTGTGTGTGAGAGAGAGTGAGAGTGTCAGTGTGGGTGTCTCTAAGGGTGTGCGTGTGTGAGGGTGTGTGTGTATGAGTGTGTGTGTATATGTGTGTGAGTGTGTGTGAGTGTGTGTGTGCCTGTGAGTGTGTGTGAATGTGGGTGTGAGTGTGTGTATGTGTGAGTGTGTGTGTGTGTCCGTTTGCATGTGTGTATGTGTGAGTGTGTGTGTGTGTGAGTGTGTGAGTGTGTGTGTGTGTGAGTGTGTGAGTGTGTGTGTGTGTGTGTGAGTGTATGTGTGAGTGTGTGAGTGTGTGATTGTGTGTGTGTGTGTGTGAGGGTGTGTGTGTGTGTGTGTGAGTATGAGTGTGTGTGTGTGTGAGTGTCTGTGAGTGTGTATGAGTGTGTGAGTGTTTCTGAGTGTGTGTGTGTGTCTGTGTGTATGTGTGTGTGAGTGTGTGTGCGTGTGTGTGAGTGTGTGTGTGAGGGTGTGAGTGTGTGTGTGTGTGTGAGGGTGTGTGTGAATGTGTGGGTACGTGTGTGTGTGAGTGTGTGTGTATGTGTGTGCAAGTGTGTGTGTGTGAGTGTGTGTGAGTGTGTGTGTGAGTGTGTGTGTGTGTGTGTGTAAGTGTGTGTATGTGTGAGTGTGTGTGTGCGTGTGAGTGTGTTGGAGTGTGTGTGAGTGTGTATGCGTGTGTGAGTGTGTGTTTGTGTGAGTGTGTGTGTGTGTGTGAGTGTTTTGGAGTGTGTGTGAGTGTGTATGCATGTGTGAGTGTGTGTTTGTGTGTGTGAGTGTGAGGGTGTGTGTGTGTGAGTGTCTGTGAGTGTGTATGTGTGTGTCTGAGTGCGTGTGTGTGAGTGTGTGTGTCTGTGTGTATGTGTGTGTGCGTGTGTGTGTGTGTGTGAGTGTGTTGGAGTGTGTGTGTGAGTGTGTCTGTGTGTGTGTGAGGGTGTGTGTGTATGTGAATGTGTGTGTGAGGGTGTGTGTGTGTGAGTGTGTGAGTGTGAGTGTGTGTGAGTGTATGTGTGAGTGTGTGTCTGTTTGTGTGTGTGTGGATGTATGTGTGAGTGTGCTTGTGTGTGTGTGTGCGTGTGAGTGTGTGTGTGTGTGAGTGTATGTGTGTGTGTATGTGTGTGTGTGTTTGTGCATGTGTGAGTGTGAGTGAGGGTGTGTTATTGTGTGTGTGTGTGTGTGTGAGTGTGTGTGTGTGACAGGGTGGATGAGTGTGAGGGTGTGTGTGAGTGTGTGAGAGTGTTTGTGAGTGTGTGTGTGTGTGAGTGTGTGTCAGTGTGTGTGAGTGAGTGTGTGTGAGTGTGTGTGAGTGAGTGTGTGTGAGTGTGTGTGTGTGTATGTGTGAGTGTGAGTGTGGGTGAGTGTGTGTGTGTATGTGTGTGTGAGAATGCGTGTGAGTGTGTGTGTGTGAGTGTGTGTGAGTGTGTGAGTGTGTGTGTGTATGTGTGAGTGTGAGTGTGTGTGAGTGTGTGGGTATGTGTTTGTGTGTGTGTGTGTGTGTGAGCGATTGAGAGAGTGAGTGTGGGTGTGAGTGAGTATGTGTGAGTGTGTGTGTGTGAGTGTGTGTTTGTGTGTGTGAGTGTGAGTGTGTATGAGTGTGTGTGTGTGTGAGTGTGAGTGTGTGTTTGTGTGAGTGTGTGTGTGTGAGTGTGTTGGAGTGTGTGTGAGTTTGTATGTGAGTGTGAGTGTGTGTGTGTGAGTGTCTATGAGTGTGTATGTGAGTCTGTCTGAGAGTGTGTGTGTGAGTGTGTGTGTCTGTGTGTATGTGTGAGTGTGTGTGCGTGTGTGTGTTTGTGTGAGGGTGTACGTGTGTGAGTGTGTTGGAGTGTGTGTGTGAGTGTGTCTGTGTGTGTGTGAGTGTGTGTGTGTGTCTGTGTGTGTGTGAGTGTGTGTGAGAGTGTGTGTGAGTGTGTGTGAGTGTGTCTGTGTGTGTGTTTGTGAGCATGTGTGTGTACGTGTGAGTGTGAGTGTGTGTGAGTCTGTGGGTGTGTGTGTGTGTGTGAGAGAGTGAGAGTGTCAGTGTGGGTGTCTGTATGGGTGTGCGTGCGTGAGGGTGTGTGTGTATGACTGTGTGTGTATATGTGTGTGAGTGTGTGTGAGTGTGTGTGTGCCTGTGAGTGTGTGTGAATGTGTGTGTGAGTGTGTGTATGTGTGAGTGTGTGTGTGTGTCCATTTGCATGTGTGTATGTGTGAGTGTGTGTGTGTGTGAATGTGTGAGTGTGTGTGAGTGTGTGAGTGTGTGTGTGTATGTGTGAGTGTGAGTGTGTGTGAGTGTGTGGGTGTGTGTTTGTGTGTGTGTGTGTGTGTGAATGATTGAGAGAGTGAGTGTGGGTGTGAGTGAGTATGTGTGAGTGTCTATGAGTGTGTATGTGAGTCTGTCTGAGAGTGTGTGTGTGAGTGTGTGTGTCTGTGTGTATGTGTGAGTGTGTGTGTATGTGTGTGTGAGTGTGTGTGTGTGTGTGTTTGCGTGTGTGAGGGCGTGTGTGTGAATGTGTGTGTGTGTGGGTGTGTGAGTGTGTGTGAGTGTGTGTGTGTGTGAAGCTGTGTGAGACTATGTGTGTGTGTGTGTGAGACTATGTGGGTGTGTGTGTGAGTGTGTGTGTGTGTGTGTGTGTCTGGGTGAGTGTGTGTGTGAGTGCGCATGTGTGTGTGTGAGTGCATGCATGTGCGTGTGTGTGCGTGTGTGTGTGTGTTTGTCTGTGAGTGTGCGTGTGCGTGTGTGTCTGTGTGTGAGGGTGTGTGAGTGTGTGTGAGTGTGTGTGTGTGTGTGTGAGTGTGCGTGTGTGTGAGTGGGTGTGAGTGTGTGTTTGTGTGAGTGTGTGTGTGAGTGTGTTTGAGTGTGTGTGTGTGTGTGTGTGAGTGTGTGTGTCTGTGTGTTTGTGTGTGTGAGGGTGTGTGCGTGAATGTATGTGTGTGTGAGCGTGTGAGTGTGTGTGTGTGTTTGTGAGTGTGTGTGTGTGTGAGTGTGTCTGTGTGTTTGTGTGTGGGAGGGTGTGTGTGTGAATGTGTGTGTGTTTGAACGTGTGAGTGTGTGTTCGTGTGTGAATGTGTGTGTGTGTGTGTGAGGGAATGTGTGTGTGTGAGGGTGTGAGTGTGTGTGTGTGAGTGTGTGTGTGTGTGTGTGAGTGTGTGTGTGTCTGAGTGAGGGTGTGTGAGTGTGTGTGTGTGTGTGAGTGAGGGTGTTTGTGTGTCAGGGTGTGTGTGTATGTGTGTGAGTGTGTGTGTGTGTGAGTGTGTGTGAGTGTGTGAGGGTGTGTGTGTGAGAGTGTGTGTGAGTGTTTGTGTGAGGTGTTTGTGTGTGAGTGTGTGTGTGAGTGGGTGTGAGTGTGTGTGTGTGTGAGAGTGTGTGTGAAAATATGTGTGAGTGTGTGTGTGTGAGTGTGTGTGAGAGTGTGTGAGAGTGTGTGTGAGTGTATGTGTGTGAATGTGTGTGTGTGTGAGCGTGTGAGTGTGTGTGTGTGAGTGTGTATGTGTGTGTGAGGGAATTTGTGTGTGTGAGGGTGTGAGTGTGTGTGTGTGTGAGTGTGTGTGTGATGTGTGTGTGAGTGTGTGTGAGTCTGAGTGAGGGTGTGTGCCTGTGTGAGTGAGGGTGTTTGTGTGTCAGGGTGTGTATGTATGAGTGTGAGTGTGTGTGTGAGTGTGTGTGAGTGTGTGAGGGTGTGTGTGTGAGACTGTGTGTGAGTGTGTGTGTGAGGTGTTTGTGTGTGTGTGTGTGTGAGAGTGTGTGAGTGTGTGTGTGTGAGTGTGTGTGTGAGAGTCTGTGTGAGTGCGTGTGTGAAAATGTGTGTGAGTGTGTGTGTGTGTGTGTGTGAGAGTGTGTGAGAGTGTGTGTGAGTGTGTGTGAGTGTGTGTGTGAGTGTGCATGTGTGAGTGTGCATGTGCATGTGTGTGGCTGCATGTGAGTGTGCATGCATTTGTGTGAGTGTGCGTGTGTGAGTGTGTGTGAGGGTGTGTGTGTGTGAGTGTGCGCATGTGCGTGTGCATGTGAGAGTGCATGTGCAAGTGTGTGTGTGCGTGTGTGTGTGTGTGAGTGCGTGTGTGTGCATGTATGTGTGAGTGTGCTTGTGTGTGTGTGTGAGTGTGTGTGTGAGTGTGTGAGTGTGTGTGTTTGAGTGTGTGTGTGAGTATGTGTGAGTGTGTGTGTGAGTGTGTGTGAGTGTGTGTGTGTGTGAGTGTGTGTGTGTGAGTGTGTTTGAGTGTGTGTGTGAGTGTGTGTGAGTGTGTGTGTGTGAGTGTGTGTGTGTGAGTGTGTGTGAACGTGTGAGTGTGTGTGTGAGTGTGTGTCTGTGTGTGTGTGCATGTATGTGTGAGTGTGCTTGTGTGTGTGTGAGTGTGTGTGTGTGTGAGTGTGTGAGTGTGTGTGTTTGAGTGTGTGTGTGAGTGTGTGTGAGTGTGTGTGTGAGTGTGTGTGAGTGTGTGTGTGTGTGAGTGTGTGTGTGTGAGTGTATTTGAGTGTGTGTGTGAGTGTGTGTGTGTGAGTGTGTGTGTGTGAGTGTGTGTGAGTGTGTGTATGTGTCAGTGTGAGTGTGTGTGAGTGTGTGTGTGAGTGTGTGTCTGTATGTGTGTGCATGTATGTGTGAGTGTGCTTGTGTGTGTGAGTGTTTGTGAGTGTGTATGTGTGTGTGTGTTTGTGCATGTGTGAGTGTGAGTGAGGGTGTGTGATTGTGTGTGTGTGTGTGTGTGTGAGTGTGTGTGTGTGACAGGGTGGATGAGTGTGAGGGTGTGTGTGAGTGTGTGAGAGTGTGTGTGTGTGTGTGTGAGTGTGTGTGAGTGTGTGTGAGTGAGTGTGTGTGAGTGTGTGTGTGTGTGTATGTGTGAGTGTGAGTGTGGGTGAGTGTGTGTGTGTATGTGTGTGTGTGAATGTGTGTGAGTGTGTGTGTGTGAGTGTGTGTGAGTGTGTGAGTGTGTGTATGTATGTGTGAGTGTGAGTGTGTGTGAGTGTGTGGTTATGTGTTTGTGTGTGTGTGTGTGTGTGAATGATTGAGAGAGTGAGTGTGGGTGTGAGTGAGTATGTGTGAGTGTGTGTGTGTGTGAGTGTGTGTTTGTGTGTGTGAGTGTGAGTGTGTATGTGTGTGTGTGTGTGTGTGAGTGTGAGTGTGTGTTTGTGTGAGTGTGTGTGTGTGAGTGTGTTGGAGTGTGTGTGAGTTTGTATGTGAGTATGAGTGTGTGTGTGTGAGTGTCTATGAGTGTGTATGTGAGTCTGTCTGAGAGTGTGTGTGTGAGTGTGTGTGTCTGTGTGTATGTGTGAGTGTGTGTGCGTGTGTGTGGGAGTGTGTGTGTTTGTGTGAGGGTGTACGTGTGTGAGTGTGTGTGAGTGTGTCTGTGTGTGCGTGAGTGTGTGTGAGAGTGTGTGTGAGTGAGTGTGAGTGTGTCTGTGTGTGTGTGTGTGAGCATGTGTGTGTACGTGTGAGTGTGAGTGTGTGTGAGTCTGTGGGTGTGTGTGTGTGTGAGAGAGAGTGAGAGTGTCAGTGTGGGTGTCTCTAAGGGTGTGCGTGTGTGAGGGTGTGTGTGTATGAGTGTGTGTGTATATGTGTGTGAGTGTGTGTGTGCCTGTGAGTGTGTGTGAATGTGGGAGTGAGTGTGTGTATGTGTGAGTGTGTGTGTGTGTCCGTTTGCATGTGTGTATGTGTGAGTGTGTGTGTGTGTGAGTGTGTGAGTGTGTGTGTGTGTGAGTGTGTGAGTGTGTGTGTGTGTGTGTGAGTGTATGTGTGAGTGTGTGAGTGTGTGATTGTGTGTGTGTGTGTGTGAGGGTGTGTGTGTGTGTGTGTGAGTATGAGTGTGTGTGTGTGTGAGTGTCTGTGAGTGTGTATGAGTGTGTGAGTGTTTCTGAGTGTGTGTGTGTGTCTGTGTGTATGTGTGTGTGAGTGTGTGTGCGTGTGTGTGAGTGTGTGTGTGAGGGTGTGAGTGTGTGTGTGTGTGTGAGGGTGTGTGTGAATGTGTGGGTACGTGTGTGTGTGAGTGTGTGTGTATGTGTGTGCAAGTGTGTGTGTGTGAGTGTGTGTGAGTGTGTGTGTGAGTGTGTGTGTGTGTGTGTGTAAGTGTGTGTATGTGTGAGTGTGTGTGTGCGTGTGAGTGTGTTGGAGTGTGTGTGAGTGTGTATGCGTGTGTGAGTGTGTGTTTGTGTGAGTGTGTGTGTGTGTGTGAGTGTTTTGGAGTGTGTGTGAGTGTGTATGCATGTGTGAGTGTGTGTTTGTGTGTGTGAGTGTGAGGGTGTGTGTGTGTGAGTGTCTGTGAGTGTGTATGTGTGTGTCTGAGTGCGTGTGTGTGAGTGTGTGTGTCTGTGTGTATGTGTGTGTGCGTGTGTGTGTGTGTGTGAGTGTGTTGGAGTGTGTGTGTGAGTGTGTCTGTGTGTGTGTGAGGGTGTGTGTGTATGTGAATGTGTGTGTGAGGGTGTGTGTGTGTGAGTGTGTGAGTGTGAGTGTGTGTGAGTGTATGTGTGAGTGTGTGTCTGTTTGTGTGTGTGTGGATGTATGTGTGAGTGTGCTTGTGTGTGTGTGTGCGTGTGAGTGTGTGTGTGTGTGAGTGTATGTGTGTGTGTATGTGTGTGTGTGTTTGTGCATGTGTGAGTGTGAGTGAGGGTGTGTTATTGTGTGTGTGTGTGTGTGTGAGTGTGTGTGTGTGACAGGGTGGATGAGTGTGAGGGTGTGTGTGTGTGTGTGAGTGCGTGTGTGAGTGTGAGTGTGTGTTTGTGTGAGTGTGTATGGGTGTGAGTGTGTTGGAGTGTGTGTGAGTTTGTATGTGAGTGTGAGTGTGTGTGTGTGAGTGTCTATGAGTGTGTATGTGAGTCTGTCTGAGAGTGTGTGTGTGAGTGTGTGTGTCTGTGTGTATGTGTGAGTGTGTGTGTATGTGTGTGTGAGTGTGTGTGTGTGTGTTTGCGTGTGTGAGGGCGTGTGTGTGAATGTGTGTGTGTGTGGGTGTGTGAGTGTGTGTGAGTGTGTGTGTGTGTGAAGCTGTGTGAGACTATGGTTGTGTGTGTGTGAGACTATGTGGGTGTGTGTGTGAGTGTGTGTGTGTGTGTGTGTCTGGGTGAGTGTGTGTGTGAGTGTGCATGTGTGTGTGTGAGTGCATGCATGTGCGTGTGTGTGCGTGTGTGTGTGTGTTTGTCTGTGAGTGTGCGTGTGTGTGTGTGTCTGTGTGTGAGGGTGTGTGAGTGTGTGTGAGTGTGTGTGTGTGTGTGTGAGTGTGCGTGTGTGTGTGAGTGTGTTTGAGTGTGCGTGTGTGTGAGTGTGTGTGTGAGTGTGTTTGAGTGTGTGTGTGTGTGTGTGAGTGTGTGTGTCTGTGTGTTTGTGTGTGTGAGGGTGTGTGTGTGAATGTGTGTGTGTTTGAACGTGTGAGTGTGTGTTCGTGTGTGTGTGTGTGTGAGTGTGTGTGAGTGTGTGTGTGTCTGAGTGAGGGTGTGTGAGTGTGTGTGTGTGTGTGAGTGAGGGTGTTTGTGTGTCAGGGTGTGTGTGTATGTGTGTGAGTGTGTGTGTGTGTGAGTGTGTGTGAGTGTGTGAGGGTGTGTGTGTGAGAGTGTGTGTGAGTGTTTGTGTGAGGTGTTTGTGTGTGAGTGTGTGTGTGAGTGGGTGTGAGTGTGTGTGTGTGTGAGAGTGTGTGTGAAAATATGTGTGAGTGTGTGTGTGTGAGTGTGTGTGAGAGTGTGTGAGAGTGTGTGTGAGTGTATGTGTGTGAATGTATGTGTGTGTGAGCGTGTGAGTGTGTGTGTGTGTTTGTGAGTGTGTGTGTGTGTGAGTGTGTCTGTGTGTTTGTGTGTGTGAGGGTGTGTGTGTGAATGTGTGTGTGTTTGAACGTGTGAGTGTGTGTTCGTGTGTGAGTGTGTGTGTGTGTGTGAGGGAATGTGTGTGTGTGAGGGTGTGAGTGTGTGTGTGTGAGTGTGTGTGTGTGTGTGTGAGTGTGTGTGAGTGTGTGTGTGTCTGAGTGAGGGTGTGTGAGTGTGTGTGTGTGTGTGAGTGAGGGTGTTTGTGTGTCAGGGTGTGTGTGTATGTGTGTGAGTGTGTGTGTGTGTGAGTGTGTGTGAGTGTTTGTGTGAGGTGTTTGTGTGTGAGTGTGTGTGTGAGTGGGTGTGAGTGTGTGTGTGTGTGAGAGTGTGTGTGAAAATATGTGTGAGTGTGTGTGTGTGAGTGTGTGTGAGAGTGTGTGAGAGTGTGTGTGAGTGTATGTGTGTGAATGTGTGTGTGTGTGAGCGTGTGAGTGTGTGTGTGTGAGTGTGTGTGAGTGTGCGTGTGTATGTGTGAGAGTGTGTGTGATGTGTGTGTGAGTGTGTGTGAGTCTGAGTGAGGGTGTGTGCCTGTGTGAGTGAGGGTGTTTGTGTGTCAGGGTGTGTATGTATGAGTGTGAGTGTGTGTGTGAGTGTGTGTGAGTGTGTGAGGGTGTGTGTCTGAGAGTGTGTGTGAGTGTGTGTGTGAGGTGTTTGTGTGTGTGTGTGTGTGAGAGTGTGTGAGTGTGTGTGTGTGAGTGTGTGTGTGAGAGTCTGTGTGAGTGCGTGTGTGAAAATGTGTGTGAGTGTGTGTGTGTGTGTGTGTGAGAGTGTGTGAGAGTGTGTGTGAGTGTGTGTGAGTGTGTGTGTGAGTGTGCATGTGTGAGTGTGCATGTGCATGTGTGTGGCTGCATGTGAGTGTGCATGCATTTGTGTGAGTGTGTGTGTGTGAGTGTGTGTGAGGGTGTGTGTGTGTGAGTGTGCGCATGTGAGTGTGCATGTGAGAGTGCATGTGCAAGTGTGTGTGTGCGTGTGTGTGTGTGAGTGCGTGTGTGTGCATGTATGTGTGAGTGTGCTTGTGTGTGTGTGTGAGTGTGTGTGTGTGTGAGTGTGTGAGTGTGTGTGTTTGAGTGTGTGTGTGAGTATGTGTGAGTGTGTGTGTGAGTGTGTGTGAGTGTGTGTGTGTGTGAGTGTGTGTGTGTGAGTGTGTTTGAGTGTGTGTGTGAGTGTGTGTGAGTGTGTGTGTGTGAGTGTGTGTGTGTGAGTGTGTGTGAACGTGTGAGTGTGTGTGTGAGTGTGTGTCTGTGTGTGTGTGCATGTATGTGTGAGTGTGCTTGTGTGTGTGTGAGTGTGTGTGTGTGTGAGTGTGTGAGTGTGTGTGTTTGAGAGTGTGTGTGAGTGTGTGTGAGTGTGTGTGTGAGTGTGTGTGAGTGTGTGTGTGTGTGAGTGTGTGTGTGTGAGTGTATTTGAGTGTGTGTGTGAGTGTGTGTGTGTGAGTGTGTGTGTGTGAGTGTGTGTGAGTGTGTGTATGTGTCAGTGCGAGTGTGTGTCAGTGTGTGTGTGAGTGTGTGTCTGTGTGTGTGTGCATGTATGTGTGAGTGTGCTTGTGTGTGTGAGTGTTTGTGAGTGTGTATGTGTGTGTGTGTTTGTGCATGTGTGAGTGTGAGTGAGGGTGTGTGATTGTGTGTGTGTGTGTGTGTGAGTGTGTGTGTGTGACAGGGTGGATGAGTGTGAGGGTGTGTGTGTGTGTGTGAGAGTGTGTGTGTGTGTGTGTGAGTGTGTGTGAGTGTGTGTGAGTGAGTGTGTGTGAGTGTGTGTGTGTGTGTATGTGTGAGTGTGAGTGTGGGTGAGTGTGTGTGTGTATGTGTGTGTGTGAATGTGTGTGAGTGTGTGTGTGTGAGTGTGTGTGAGTGTGTGAGTGTGTGTGTGTATGTGTGAGTGTGAGTGTGTGTGAGTGTGTGGGTGTGTGTTTGTGTGTGTGTGTGTGTGTGAATGATTGAGAGAGTGAGTGTGGGTGTGAGTGAGTATGTGTGAGTGTCAATGAGTGTGTATGTGAGTCTGTCTGAGAGTGTGTGTGTGAGTGTGTGTGTCTGTGTGTATGTGTGAGTGTGTGTGTATGTGTGTGTGAGTGTGTGTGTGTGTGTGTTTGCGTGTGTGAGGGCGTGTGTGTGAATGTGTGTGTGTGTGGGTGTGTGAGTGTGTGTGAGTGTGTGTGTGTGTGAAGCTGTGTGAGACTATGTGTGTGTGTGTGTGAGACTATGTGGGTGTGTGTGTGAGTGTGTGTGTGTGTGTGTGTGTCTGGGTGAGTGTGTGTGTGAGTGCGCATGTGTGTGTGTGAGTGCATGCATGTGCGTGTGTGTGCGTGTGTGTGTGTGTTTGTCTGTGAGTGTGCGTGTGCGTGTGTGTCTGTGTGTGAGGGTGTGTGAGTGTGTGTGAGTGTGTGTGTGTGTGTGTGAGTGTGCGTGTGTGTGAGTGGGTGTGAGTGTGTGTTTGTGTGAGTGTGTGTGTGAGTGTGTTTGAGTGTGTGTGTGTGTGTGTGTGAGTGTGTGTGTCTGTGTGTTTGTGTGTGTGAGGGTGTGTGCGTGAATGTATGTGTGTGTGAGCGTGTGAGTGTGTGTGTGTGTTTGTGAGTGTGTGTGTGTGTGAGTGTGTCTGTGTGTTTGTGTGTGGGAGGGTGTGTGTGTGAATGTGTGTGTGTTTGAACGTGTGAGTGTGTGTTCGTGTGTGAGTGTGTGTGTGTGTGTGTGAGGGAATGTGTGTGTGTGAGGGTGTGAGTGTGTGTGTGTGAGTGTGTGTGTGTGTGTGTGAGTGTGTGTGTGTCTGAGTGAGGGTGTGTGAGTGTGTGTGTGTGTGTGAGTGAGGGTGTTTGTGTGTCAGGGTGTGTGTGTATGTGTGTGAGTGTGTGTGTGTGTGAGTGTGTGTGAGTGTGTGAGGGTGTGTGTGTGAGAGTGTGTGTGAGTGTTTGTGTGAGGTGTTTGTGTGTGAGTGTGTGTGTGAGTGGGTGTGAGTGTGTGTGTGTGTGAGAGTGTGTGTGAAAATATGTGTGAGTGTGTGTGTGTGAGTGTGTGTGAGAGTGTGTGAGAGTGTGTGTGAGTGTATGTGTGTGAATGTGTGTGTGTGTGAGCGTGTGAGTGTGTGTGTGTGAGTGTGTATGTGTGTGTGAGGGAATTTGTGTGTGTGAGGGTGTGAGTGTGTGTGTGTGTGAGTGTGTGTGTGATGTGTGTGTGAGTGTGTGTGAGTCTGAGTGAGGGTGTGTGCCTGTGTGAGTGAGGGTGTTTGTGTGTCAGGGTGTGTATGTATGAGTGTGAGTGTGTGTGTGAGTGTGTGTGAGTGTGTGAGGGTGTGTGTGTGAGACTGTGTGTGAGTGTGTGTGTGAGGTGTTTGTGTGTGTGTGTGTGTGAGAGTGTGTGAGTGTGTGTGTGTGAGTGTGTGTGTGAGAGTCTGTGTGAGTGCGTGTGTGAAAATGTGTGTGAGTGTGTGTGTGTGTGTGTGTGAGAGTGTGTGAGAGTGTGTGTGAGTGTGTGTGAGTGTGTGTGTGAGTGTGCATGTGTGAGTGTGCATGTGCATGTGTGTGGCTGCATGTGAGTGTGCATGCATTTGTGTGAGTGTGCGTGTGTGAGTGTGTGTGAGGGTGTGTGTGTGTGAGTGTGCGCATGTGCGTGTGCATGTGAGAGTGCATGTGCAAGTGTGTGTGTGCGTGTGTGTGTGTGTGAGTGCGTGTGTGTGCATGTATGTGTGAGTGTGCTTGTGTGTGTGTGTGAGTGTGTGTGTGAGTGTGTGAGTGTGTGTGTTTGAGTGTGTGTGTGAGTATGTGTGAGTGTGTGTGTGAGTGTGTGTGAGTGTGTGTGTGTGTGAGTGTGTGTGTGTGAGTGTGTTTGAGTGTGTGTGTGAGTGTGTGTGAGTGTGTGTGTGTGAGTGTGTGTGTGTGAGTGTGTGTGAACGTGTGAGTGTGTGTGTGAGTGTGTGTCTGTGTGTGTGTGCATGTATGTGTGAGTGTGCTTGTGTGTGTGTGAGTGTGTGTGTGTGTGAGTGTGTGAGTGTGTGTGTTTGAGTGTGTGTGTGAGTGTGTGTGAGTGTGTGTGTGAGTGTGTGTGAGTGTGTGTGTGTGTGAGTGTGTGTGTGTGAGTGTATTTGAGTGTGTGTGTGAGTGTGTGTGTGTGAGTGTGTGTGTGTGAGTGTGTGTGAGTGTGTGTATGTGTCAGTGTGAGTGTGTGTGAGTGTGTGTGTGAGTGTGTGTCTGTATGTGTGTGCATGTATGTGTGAGTGTGCTTGTGTGTGTGAGTGTTTGTGAGTGTGTATGTGTGTGTGTGTTTGTGCATGTGTGAGTGTGAGTGAGGGTGTGTGATTGTGTGTGTGTGTGTGTGTGTGAGTGTGTGTGTGTGACAGGGTGGATGAGTGTGAGGGTGTGTGTGAGTGTGTGAGAGTGTGTGTGTGTGTGTGTGAGTGTGTGTGAGTGTGTGTGAGTGAGTGTGTGTGAGTGTGTGTGTGTGTGTATGTGTGAGTGTGAGTGTGGGTGAGTGTGTGTGTGTATGTGTGTGTGTGAATGTGTGTGAGTGTGTGTGTGTGAGTGTGTGTGAGTGTGTGAGTGTGTGTATGTATGTGTGAGTGTGAGTGTGTGTGAGTGTGTGGTTATGTGTTTGTGTGTGTGTGTGTGTGTGAATGATTGAGAGAGTGAGTGTGGGTGTGAGTGAGTATGTGTGAGTGTGTGTGTGTGTGAGTGTGTGTTTGTGTGTGTGAGTGTGAGTGTGTATGTGTGTGTGTGTGTGTGTGTGAGTGTGAGTGTGTGTTTGTGTGAGTGTGTGTGTGTGAGTGTGTTGGAGTGTGTGTGAGTTTGTATGTGAGTGTGAGTGTGTGTGTGTGAGTGTCTATGAGTGTGTATGTGAGTCTGTCTGAGAGTGTGTGTGTGAGTGTGTGTGTCTGTGTGTATGTGTGAGTGTGTGTGCGTGTGTGTGGGAGTGTGTGTGTTTGTGTGAGGGTGTACGTGTGTGAGTGTGTGTGAGTGTGTCTGTGTGTGCGTGAGTGTGTGTGAGAGTGTGTGTGAGTGAGTGTGAGTGTGTCTGTGTGTGTGTGTGTGAGCATGTGTGTGTACGTGTGAGTGTGAGTGTGTGTGAGTCTGTGGGTGTGTGTGTGTGTGAGAGAGAGTGAGAGTGTCAGTGTGGGTGTCTCTAAGGGTGTGCGTGTGTGAGGGTGTGTGTGTATGAGTGTGTGTGTATATGTGTGTGAGTGTGTGTGAGTGTGTGTGTGCCTGTGAGTGTGTGTGAATGTGGGTGTGAGTGTGTGTATGTGTGAGTGTGTGTGTGTGTCCGTTTGCATGTGTGTATGTGTGAGTGTGTGTGTGTGTGAGTGTGTGAGTGTGTGTGTGTGTGAGTGTGTGAGTGTGTGTGTGTGTGTGTGAGTGTATGTGTGAGTGTGTGAATGTGTGATTGTGTGTGTGTGTGTGTGAGGGTGTGTGTGTGTGTGTGTGAGTATGAGTGTGTGTGTGTGTGAGTGTCTGTGAGTGTGTATGAGTGTGTGAGTGTTTCTGAGTGTGTGTGTGTGTCTGTGTGTATGTGTGTGTGAGTGTGTGTGCGTGTGTGTGAGTGTGTGTGTGAGGGTGTGAGTGTGTGTGTGTGTGTGAGGGTGTGTGTGAATGTGTGGGTACGTGTGTGTGTGAGTGTGTGTGTATGTGTGTGCAAGTGTGTGTGTGTGAGTGTGTGTGAGTGTGTGTGTGAGTGTGTGTGTGTGTGTGTGTAAGTGTGTGTATGTGTGAGTGTGTGTGTGCGTGTGAGTGTGTTGGAGTGTGTGTGAGTGTGTATGCGTGTGTGAGTGTGTGTTTGTGTGAGTGTGTGTGTGTGTGTGAGTGTTTTGGAGTGTGTGTGAGTGTGTATGCATGTGTGAGTGTGTGTTTGTGTGTGTGAGTGTGAGGGTGTGTGTGTGTGAGTGTCTGTGAGTGTGTATGTGTGTGTCTGAGTGCGTGTGTGTGAGTGTGTGTGTCTGTGTGTATGTGTGTGTGCGTGTGTGTGTGTGTGTGAGTGTGTTGGAGTGTGTGTGTGAGTGTGTCTGTGTGTGTGTGAGGGTGTGTGTGTATGTGAATGTGTGTGTGAGGGTGTGTGTGTGTGAGTGTGTGAGTGTGAGTGTGTGTGAGTGTATGTGTGAGTGTGTGTCTGTTTGTGTGTGTGTGGATGTATGTGTGAGTGTGCTTGTGTGTGTGTGTGCGTGTGAGTGTGTGTGTGTGTGAGTGTATGTGTGTGTGTATGTGTGTGTGTGTTTGTGCATGTGTGAGTGTGAGTGAGGGTGTGTTATTGTGTGTGTGTGTGTGTGTGAGTGTGTGTGTGTGACAGGGTGGATGAGTGTGAGGGTGTGTGTGAGTGTGTGAGAGTGTTTGTGAGTGTGTGTGTGTGTGAGTGTGTGTCAGTGTGTGTGAGTGAGTGTGTGTGAGTGTGTGTGAGTGAGTGTGTGTGAGTGTGTGTGTGTGTATGTGTGAGTGTGAGTGTGGGTGAGTGTGTGTGTGTATGTGTGTGTGAGAATGCGTGTGAGTGTGTGTGTGTGAGTGTGTGTGAGTGTGTGAGTGTGTGTGTGTATGTGTGAGTGTGAGTGTGTGTGAGTGTGTGGGTATGTGTTTGTGTGTGTGTGTGTGTGTGAGCGATTGAGAGAGTGAGTGTGGGTGTGAGTGAGTATGTGTGAGTGTGTGTGTGTGAGTGTGTGTTTGTGTGTGTGAGTGTGAGTGTGTATGAGTGTGTGTGTGTGTGAGTGTGAGTGTGTGTTTGTGTGAGTGTGTGTGTGTGAGTGTGTTGGAGTGTGTGTGAGTTTGTATGTGAGTGTGAGTGTGTGTGTGTGAGTGTCTATGAGTGTGTATGTGAGTCTGTCTGAGAGTGTGTGTGTGAGTGTGTGTGTCTGTGTGTATGTGTGAGTGTGTGTGCGTGTGTGTGTTTGTGTGAGGGTGTACGTGTGTGAGTGTGTTGGAGTGTGTGTGTGAGTGTGTCTGTGTGTGTGTGAGTGTGTGTGTGTGTCTGTGTGTGTGTGAGTGTGTGTGAGAGTGTGTGTGAGTGTGTGTGAGTGTGTCTGTGTGTGTGTTTGTGAGCATGTGTGTGTACGTGTGAGTGTGAGTGTGTGTGAGTCTGTGGGTGTGTGTGTGTGTGTGAGAGAGTGAGAGTGTCAGTGTGGGTGTCTGTATGGGTGTGCGTGCGTGAGGGTGTGTGTGTATGACTGTGTGTGTATATGTGTGTGAGTGTGTGTGAGTGTGTGTGTGCCTGTGAGTGTGTGTGAATGTGTGTGTGAGTGTGTGTATGTGTGAGTGTGTGTGTGTGTCCATTTGCATGTGTGTATGTGTGAGTGTGTGTGTGTGTGAATGTGTGAGTGTGTGTGAGTGTGTGAGTGTGTGTGTGTATGTGTGAGTGTGAGTGTGTGTGAGTGTGTGGGTGTGTGTTTGTGTGTGTGTGTGTGTGTGAATGATTGAGAGAGTGAGTGTGGGTGTGAGTGAGTATGTGTGAGTGTCTATGAGTGTGTATGTGAGTCTGTCTGAGAGTGTGTGTGTGAGTGTGTGTGTCTGTGTGTATGTGTGAGTGTGTGTGTATGTGTGTGTGAGTGTGTGTGTGTGTGTGTTTGCGTGTGTGAGGGCGTGTGTGTGAATGTGTGTGTGTGTGGGTGTGTGAGTGTGTGTGAGTGTGTGTGTGTGTGAAGCTGTGTGAGACTATGTGTGTGTGTGTGTGAGACTATGTGGGTGTGTGTGTGAGTGTGTGTGTGTGTGTGTGTGTCTGGGTGAGTGTGTGTGTGAGTGCGCATGTGTGTGTGTGAGTGCATGCATGTGCGTGTGTGTGCGTGTGTGTGTGTGTTTGTCTGTGAGTGTGCGTGTGCGTGTGTGTCTGTGTGTGAGGGTGTGTGAGTGTGTGTGAGTGTGTGTGTGTGTGTGTGAGTGTGCGTGTGTGTGAGTGGGTGTGAGTGTGTGTTTGTGTGAGTGTGTGTGTGAGTGTGTTTGAGTGTGTGTGTGTGTGTGTGTGAGTGTGTGTGTCTGTGTGTTTGTGTGTGTGAGGGTGTGTGCGTGAATGTATGTGTGTGTGAGCGTGTGAGTGTGTGTGTGTGTTTGTGAGTGTGTGTGTGTGTGAGTGTGTCTGTGTGTTTGTGTGTGGGAGGGTGTGTGTGTGAATGTGTGTGTGTTTGAACGTGTGAGTGTGTGTTCGTGTGTGAATGTGTGTGTGTGTGTGTGAGGGAATGTGTGTGTGTGAGGGTGTGAGTGTGTGTGTGTGAGTGTGTGTGTGTGTGTGTGAGTGTGTGTGTGTCTGAGTGAGGGTGTGTGAGTGTGTGTGTGTGTGTGAGTGAGGGTGTTTGTGTGTCAGGGTGTGTGTGTATGTGTGTGAGTGTGTGTGTGTGTGAGTGTGTGTGAGTGTGTGAGGGTGTGTGTGTGAGAGTGTGTGTGAGTGTTTGTGTGAGGTGTTTGTGTGTGAGTGTGTGTGTGAGTGGGTGTGAGTGTGTGTGTGTGTGAGAGTGTGTGTGAAAATATGTGTGAGTGTGTGTGTGTGAGTGTGTGTGAGAGTGTGTGAGAGTGTGTGTGAGTGTATGTGTGTGAATGTGTGTGTGTGTGAGCGTGTGAGTGTGTGTGTGTGAGTGTGTATGTGTGTGTGAGGGAATTTGTGTGTGTGAGGGTGTGAGTGTGTGTGTGTGTGAGTGTGTGTGTGATGTGTGTGTGAGTGTGTGTGAGTCTGAGTGAGGGTGTGTGCCTGTGTGAGTGAGGGTGTTTGTGTGTCAGGGTGTGTATGTATGAGTGTGAGTGTGTGTGTGAGTGTGTGTGAGTGTGTGAGGGTGTGTGTGTGAGACTGTGTGTGAGTGTGTGTGTGAGGTGTTTGTGTGTGTGTGTGTGTGAGAGTGTGTGAGTGTGTGTGTGTGAGTGTGTGTGTGAGAGTCTGTGTGAGTGCGTGTGTGAAAATGTGTGTGAGTGTGTGTGTGTGTGTGTGTGAGAGTGTGTGAGAGTGTGTGTGAGTGTGTGTGAGTGTGTGTGTGAGTGTGCATGTGTGAGTGTGCATGTGCATGTGTGTGGCTGCATGTGAGTGTGCATGCATTTGTGTGAGTGTGCGTGTGTGAGTGTGTGTGAGGGTGTGTGTGTGTGAGTGTGCGCATGTGCGTGTGCATGTGAGAGTGCATGTGCAAGTGTGTGTGTGCGTGTGTGTGTGTGTGAGTGCGTGTGTGTGCATGTATGTGTGAGTGTGCTTGTGTGTGTGTGTGAGTGTGTGTGTGAGTGTGTGAGTGTGTGTGTTTGAGTGTGTGTGTGAGTATGTGTGAGTGTGTGTGTGAGTGTGTGTGAGTGTGTGTGTGTGTGAGTGTGTGTGTGTGAGTGTGTTTGAGTGTGTGTGTGAGTGTGTGTGAGTGTGTGTGTGTGAGTGTGTGTGTGTGAGTGTGTGTGAACGTGTGAGTGTGTGTGTGAGTGTGTGTCTGTGTGTGTGTGCATGTATGTGTGAGTGTGCTTGTGTGTGTGTGAGTGTGTGTGTGTGTGAGTGTGTGAGTGTGTGTGTTTGAGTGTGTGTGTGAGTGTGTGTGAGTGTGTGTGTGAGTGTGTGTGAGTGTGTGTGTGTGTGAGTGTGTGTGTGTGAGTGTATTTGAGTGTGTGTGTGAGTGTGTGTGTGTGAGTGTGTGTGTGTGAGTGTGTGTGAGTGTGTGTATGTGTCAGTGTGAGTGTGTGTGAGTGTGTGTGTGAGTGTGTGTCTGTATGTGTGTGCATGTATGTGTGAGTGTGCTTGTGTGTGTGAGTGTTTGTGAGTGTGTATGTGTGTGTGTGTTTGTGCATGTGTGAGTGTGAGTGAGGGTGTGTGATTGTGTGTGTGTGTGTGTGTGTGAGTGTGTGTGTGTGACAGGGTGGATGAGTGTGAGGGTGTGTGTGAGTGTGTGAGAGTGTGTGTGTGTGTGTGTGAGTGTGTGTGAGTGTGTGTGAGTGAGTGTGTGTGAGTGTGTGTGTGTGTGTATGTGTGAGTGTGAGTGTGGGTGAGTGTGTGTGTGTATGTGTGTGTGTGAATGTGTGTGAGTGTGTGTGTGTGAGTGTGTGTGAGTGTGTGAGTGTGTGTATGTATGTGTGAGTGTGAGTGTGTGTGAGTGTGTGGTTATGTGTTTGTGTGTGTGTGTGTGTGTGAATGATTGAGAGAGTGAGTGTGGGTGTGAGTGAGTATGTGTGAGTGTGTGTGTGTGTGAGTGTGTGTTTGTGTGTGTGAGTGTGAGTGTGTATGTGTGTGTGTGTGTGTGTGAGTGTGAGTGTGTGTTTGTGTGAGTGTGTGTGTGTGAGTGTGTTGGAGTGTGTGTGAGTTTGTATGTGAGTATGAGTGTGTGTGTGTGAGTGTCTATGAGTGTGTATGTGAGTCTGTCTGAGAGTGTGTGTGTGAGTGTGTGTGTCTGTGTGTATGTGTGAGTGTGTGTGCGTGTGTGTGGGAGTGTGTGTGTTTGTGTGAGGGTGTACGTGTGTGAGTGTGTGTGAGTGTGTCTGTGTGTGCGTGAGTGTGTGTGAGAGTGTGTGTGAGTGAGTGTGAGTGTGTCTGTGTGTGTGTGTGTGAGCATGTGTGTGTACGTGTGAGTGTGAGTGTGTGTGAGTCTGTGGGTGTGTGTGTGTGTGAGAGAGAGTGAGAGTGTCAGTGTGGGTGTCTCTAAGGGTGTGCGTGTGTGAGGGTGTGTGTGTATGAGTGTGTGTGTATATGTGTGTGAGTGTGTGTGTGCCTGTGAGTGTGTGTGAATGTGGGAGTGAGTGTGTGTATGTGTGAGTGTGTGTGTGTGTCCGTTTGCATGTGTGTATGTGTGAGTGTGTGTGTGTGTGAGTGTGTGAGTGTGTGTGTGTGTGAGTGTGTGAGTGTGTGTGTGTGTGTGTGAGTGTATGTGTGAGTGTGTGAGTGTGTGATTGTGTGTGTGTGTGTGTGAGGGTGTGTGTGTGTGTGTGTGAGTAAGAGTGTGTGTGTGTGTGAGTGTCTGTGAGTGTGTATGAGTGTGTGAGTGTTTCTGAGTGTGTGTGTGTGTCTGTGTGTATGTGTGTGTGAGTGTGTGTGCGTGTGTGTGAGTGTGTGTGTGAGGGTGTGAGTGTGTGTGTGTGTGTGAGGGTGTGTGTGAATGTGTGGGTACGTGTGTGTGTGAGTGTGTGTGTATGTGTGTGCAAGTGTGTGTGTGTGAGTGTGTGTGAGTGTGTGTGTGAGTGTGTGTGTGTGTGTGTGTAAGTGTGTGTATGTGTGAGTGTGTGTGTGCGTGTGAGTGTGTTGGAGTGTGTGTGAGTGTGTATGCGTGTGTGAGTGTGTGTTTGTGTGAGTGTGTGTGTGTGTGTGAGTGTTTTGGAGTGTGTGTGAGTGTGTATGCATGTGTGAGTGTGTGTTTGTGTGTGTGAGTGTGAGGGTGTGTGTGTGTGAGTGTCTGTGAGTGTGTATGTGTGTGTCTGAGTGCGTGTGTGTGAGTGTGTGTGTCTGTGTGTATGTG
Source organism: Somniosus microcephalus (assembly GCF_052327205.1). Classification (NCBI taxonomy): domain Eukaryota; kingdom Metazoa; phylum Chordata; class Chondrichthyes; order Squaliformes; family Somniosidae; genus Somniosus; species Somniosus microcephalus. The sequence goes on from NC_140998.1 coordinate 229,130,762, forward strand.
TGTGTGCGTGTGTGTGTGTGTGTGAGTGTGTTGGAGTGTGTGTGTGAGTGTGTCTGTGTGTGTGTGAGGGTGTGTGTGTATGTGAATGTGTGTGTGAGGGTGTGTGTGTGTGAGTGTGTGAGTGTGAGTGTGTGTGAGTGTATGTGTGAGTGTGTGTCTGTTTGTGTGTGTGTGGATGTATGTGTGAGTGTGCTTGTGTGTGTGTGTGCGTGTGAGTGTGTGTGTGTGTGAGTGTATGTGTGTGTGTATGTGTGTGTGTGTTTGTGCATGTGTGAGTGTGAGTGAGGGTGTGTTATTGTGTGTGTGTGTGTGTGTGAGTGTGTGTGTGTGACAGGGTGGATGAGTGTGAGGGTGTGTGTGTGTGTGTGAGTGCGTGTGTGAGTGTGAGTGTGTGTTTGTGTGAGTGTGTATGGGTGTGAGTGTGTTGGAGTGTGTGTGAGTTTGTATGTGAGTGTGAGTGTGTGTGTGTGAGTGTCTATGAGTGTGTATGTGAGTCTGTCTGAGAGTGTGTGTGTGAGTGTGTGTGTCTGTGTGTATGTGTGAGTGTGTGTGTATGTGTGTGTGAGTGTGTGTGTGTGTGTTTGCGTGTGTGAGGGCGTGTGTGTGAATGTGTGTGTGTGTGGGTGTGTGAGTGTGTGTGAGTGTGTGTGTGTGTGAAGCTGTGTGAGACTATGGTTGTGTGTGTGTGAGACTATGTGGGTGTGTGTGTGAGTGTGTGTGTGTGTGTGTGTCTGGGTGAGTGTGTGTGTGAGTGTGCATGTGTGTGTGTGAGTGCATGCATGTGCGTGTGTGTGCGTGTGTGTGTGTGTTTGTCTGTGAGTGTGCGTGTGTGTGTGTGTCTGTGTGTGAGGGTGTGTGAGTGTGTGTGAGTGTGTGTGTGTGTGTGTGAGTGTGCGTGTGTGTGTGAGTGTGTTTGAGTGTGCGTGTGTGTGAGTGTGTGTGTGAGTGTGTTTGAGTGTGTGTGTGTGTGTGTGAGTGTGTGTGTCTGTGTGTTTGTGTGTGTGAGGGTGTGTGTGTGAATGTGTGTGTGTTTGAACGTGTGAGTGTGTGTTCGTGTGTGTGTGTGTGTGAGTGTGTGTGAGTGTGTGTGTGTCTGAGTGAGGGTGTGTGAGTGTGTGTGTGTGTGTGAGTGAGGGTGTTTGTGTGTCAGGGTGTGTGTGTATGTGTGTGAGTGTGTGTGTGTGTGAGTGTGTGTGAGTGTGTGAGGGTGTGTGTGTGAGAGTGTGTGTGAGTGTTTGTGTGAGGTGTTTGTGTGTGAGTGTGTGTGTGAGTGGGTGTGAGTGTGTGTGTGTGTGAGAGTGTGTGTGAAAATATGTGTGAGTGTGTGTGTGTGAGTGTGTGTGAGAGTGTGTGAGAGTGTGTGTGAGTGTATGTGTGTGAATGTATGTGTGTGTGAGCGTGTGAGTGTGTGTGTGTGTTTGTGAGTGTGTGTGTGTGTGAGTGTGTCTGTGTGTTTGTGTGTGTGAGGGTGTGTGTGTGAATGTGTGTGTGTTTGAACGTGTGAGTGTGTGTTCGTGTGTGAGTGTGTGTGTGTGTGTGAGGGAATGTGTGTGTGTGAGGGTGTGAGTGTGTGTGTGTGAGTGTGTGTGTGTGTGTGTGAGTGTGTGTGAGTGTGTGTGTGTCTGAGTGAGGGTGTGTGAGTGTGTGTGTGTGTGTGAGTGAGGGTGTTTGTGTGTCAGGGTGTGTGTGTATGTGTGTGAGTGTGTGTGTGTGTGAGTGTGTGTGAGTGTTTGTGTGAGGTGTTTGTGTGTGAGTGTGTGTGTGAGTGGGTGTGAGTGTGTGTGTGTGTGAGAGTGTGTGTGAAAATATGTGTGAGTGTGTGTGTGTGAGTGTGTGTGAGAGTGTGTGAGAGTGTGTGTGAGTGTATGTGTGTGAATGTGTGTGTGTGTGAGCGTGTGAGTGTGTGTGTGTGAGTGTGTGTGAGTGTGCGTGTGTATGTGTGAGAGTGTGTGTGATGTGTGTGTGAGTGTGTGTGAGTCTGAGTGAGGGTGTGTGCCTGTGTGAGTGAGGGTGTTTGTGTGTCAGGGTGTGTATGTATGAGTGTGAGTGTGTGTGTGAGTGTGTGTGAGTGTGTGAGGGTGTGTGTCTGAGAGTGTGTGTGAGTGTGTGTGTGAGGTGTTTGTGTGTGTGTGTGTGTGAGAGTGTGTGAGTGTGTGTGTGTGAGTGTGTGTGTGAGAGTCTGTGTGAGTGCGTGTGTGAAAATGTGTGTGAGTGTGTGTGTGTGTGTGTGTGAGAGTGTGTGAGAGTGTGTGTGAGTGTGTGTGAGTGTGTGTGTGAGTGTGCATGTGTGAGTGTGCATGTGCATGTGTGTGGCTGCATGTGAGTGTGCATGCATTTGTGTGAGTGTGTGTGTGTGAGTGTGTGTGAGGGTGTGTGTGTGTGAGTGTGCGCATGTGAGTGTGCATGTGAGAGTGCATGTGCAAGTGTGTGTGTGCGTGTGTGTGTGTGAGTGCGTGTGTGTGCATGTATGTGTGAGTGTGCTTGTGTGTGTGTGTGAGTGTGTGTGTGTGTGAGTGTGTGAGTGTGTGTGTTTGAGTGTGTGTGTGAGTATGTGTGAGTGTGTGTGTGAGTGTGTGTGAGTGTGTGTGTGTGTGAGTGTGTGTGTGTGAGTGTGTTTGAGTGTGTGTGTGAGTGTGTGTGAGTGTGTGTGTGTGAGTGTGTGTGTGTGAGTGTGTGTGAACGTGTGAGTGTGTGTGTGAGTGTGTGTCTGTGTGTGTGTGCATGTATGTGTGAGTGTGCTTGTGTGTGTGTGAGTGTGTGTGTGTGTGAGTGTGTGAGTGTGTGTGTTTGAGAGTGTGTGTGAGTGTGTGTGAGTGTGTGTGTGAGTGTGTGTGAGTGTGTGTGTGTGTGAGTGTGTGTGTGTGAGTGTATTTGAGTGTGTGTGTGAGTGTGTGTGTGTGAGTGTGTGTGTGTGAGTGTGTGTGAGTGTGTGTATGTGTCAGTGCGAGTGTGTGTCAGTGTGTGTGTGAGTGTGTGTCTGTGTGTGTGTGCATGTATGTGTGAGTGTGCTTGTGTGTGTGAGTGTTTGTGAGTGTGTATGTGTGTGTGTGTTTGTGCATGTGTGAGTGTGAGTGAGGGTGTGTGATTGTGTGTGTGTGTGTGTGTGAGTGTGTGTGTGTGACAGGGTGGATGAGTGTGAGGGTGTGTGTGTGTGTGTGAGAGTGTGTGTGTGTGTGTGTGAGTGTGTGTGAGTGTGTGTGAGTGAGTGTGTGTGAGTGTGTGTGTGTGTGTATGTGTGAGTGTGAGTGTGGGTGAGTGTGTGTGTGTATGTGTGTGTGTGAATGTGTGTGAGTGTGTGTGTGTGAGTGTGTGTGAGTGTGTGAGTGTGTGTGTGTATGTGTGAGTGTGAGTGTGTGTGAGTGTGTGGGTGTGTGTTTGTGTGTGTGTGTGTGTGTGAATGATTGAGAGAGTGAGTGTGGGTGTGAGTGAGTATGTGTGAGTGTCAATGAGTGTGTATGTGAGTCTGTCTGAGAGTGTGTGTGTGAGTGTGTGTGTCTGTGTGTATGTGTGAGTGTGTGTGTATGTGTGTGTGAGTGTGTGTGTGTGTGTGTTTGCGTGTGTGAGGGCGTGTGTGTGAATGTGTGTGTGTGTGGGTGTGTGAGTGTGTGTGAGTGTGTGTGTGTGTGAAGCTGTGTGAGACTATGTGTGTGTGTGTGTGAGACTATGTGGGTGTGTGTGTGAGTGTGTGTGTGTGTGTGTGTGTCTGGGTGAGTGTGTGTGTGAGTGCGCATGTGTGTGTGTGAGTGCATGCATGTGCGTGTGTGTGCGTGTGTGTGTGTGTTTGTCTGTGAGTGTGCGTGTGCGTGTGTGTCTGTGTGTGAGGGTGTGTGAGTGTGTGTGAGTGTGTGTGTGTGTGTGTGAGTGTGCGTGTGTGTGAGTGGGTGTGAGTGTGTGTTTGTGTGAGTGTGTGTGTGAGTGTGTTTGAGTGTGTGTGTGTGTGTGTGTGAGTGTGTGTGTCTGTGTGTTTGTGTGTGTGAGGGTGTGTGCGTGAATGTATGTGTGTGTGAGCGTGTGAGTGTGTGTGTGTGTTTGTGAGTGTGTGTGTGTGTGAGTGTGTCTGTGTGT